>NW_026592890.1:3321662-3347620 GCF_907164565.1 Psammomys obesus
GTGTGTGTGTGTGTGTGTGTGTGTGTGTGTGTGTGTGTGTGTGTGTGAGGTACTCTCTGAAGACTGATGGCCGCCTGGGCAAATTTTCTTTCATTTAAAGGGATACAAAGTCAAACAACTGAAACTCCCATCTTCATCCCATTCATGGACAACCGCAACATCTTGAATGAAGACCAGAATGCAAATTTGTGCCAAGGATGGATTCTGTGGTTTGACAGTTGTTCTTGGTTGTCAACATGTAGAATTAATTAAAATCCAAAAATGGATGGCATACCTGTGAGGGATGTTTGCTTAATGTGAAGTAGGAAAATCTACGTCTAATCTGGATTTTTGAAGTAAGAAGACACACCTTTAATCCTGATCATCTGAGCTGGGAAATGATAAACCTTTCATCCCAGTCTTGAGAAGGGAAGACACACTTACAATCTGAGACAGCCTTCTGCTGGAAGCCTATGTAAGGATGTAGAAGGAAGCTTTGTTCTTTGCCTGCTTGCCCTCACTTTGCTAGCCAATCCATGCCTTTGCAGGCATTAAAGCCTAGTTCTTTGGTATTCCAGCATATACTGAAGAACAGCAGAGACATTCAGACTCTGACATTCAGAGACTGAGCAATTTCTGAATTCTTGAACTTCCCATTCACCACCAGCCATTGTTAGAGTAGCTGGACTGCTGCCTTGTAGATCATTCTAATAAAGTCCCCTTCTCTATATATAGAGAGATTCATTCTGTAAGTTCTGTTACTCTAAAGAACTCTGACTAATAAATTCATTTTTTCAAAACATCTATCTCACAGCTTTGAGGCTCATTGTGTTTTTTGTTTTAGATTCCAAAACTACAGTTAGTTGCACTTTTGTGACAGGAAGAATAAGGTACATGGAAACACAAAGGCAGGAAGAGGCAGAAACCACTATCGAAGGTTCCTCAGTGCTTGTAGTTGGTATTTCCATAGGATAACAAAATCATCTTGCCCTTCTACTTTTGACAGTAACTGTCATTGAGGAATAATGCCAAGCTGCATTTTCCTTTGTTTGCTTTACTTTCTGGAAGGCCTAAAATGAGAGCACCCACAGAATTTCTGGAATTTCCTTACCATCTTCTAGGGACACAAAAGCCCTAGGTCTAATTATAAAGTTAGCAAAGCAGGACCCTGGCTAAGTTCAACAAAACAGCGACCCAAAAATACCCATAGACGTTGTTTAGTTGCCAAGCTTTGAAGTAGATTTTCAATGCAGTACAGAGAATTGCTAAGTAGTATTTTCTAATTCCAGAGAAATGTGTGAGAGAATCTCCCACTAGAATATGCCAGAAATTCTTCCAGGCTGCCAGGAGGTATGACGAAAGCCAGACCCCACCTTCTAGAGCTAGAGGGCCTGAAGAGCTGAAAAGCCTTTCAGCCAACTGGCCATTTGTTCCATGCCTTCCTTTAGAAGCTGCAATGGCATAAAAGCCAACCATGAGGAGAGCCCTTTTCTGACTGTCCCATCCTGCCCAGGACTTCTTGCCTCCTACTCAGCCTCATTCAGAGCTCCTGCCTGTCAGTTTTCCTAGACTCTGTGGCGCTCGAGTGGTAAATCTGCTCAGACATGGCTTCTCATGCAAAACCTCCATGCTAGAGGTTTGTTAGAGTGTTCCACTTTCAGATATAACAAGACATTCAGAAGCAGATCCCAGCGATTGGCCATTTGTGCAGAAGGGGTGTGAGAAAAAGAGGGCCTAGAGGTGATGTCAGCGTTGTGCACAGTCTGGGGATCTGTCCTGTGAGCAAGAGACAAACTCCCCTCTGGAGAAGAGCTGCAGTGTTCATAGTTCCCACGGGGGCTCTGCTTCATCCCTCCAAGGACCTCCTCCGCTTCACTTGGAGAAGAGGACACAGTCCTCTCCCATTTAGTTCCAACTCGCCGGATCTCTTCTACAGCCCCTTCATGTGCCAGTTGTCCTCTTACCCAGATCTTTTAAATCACCCAGAGTTCTTTGAAAAACAACCAGGCACAATACACTGGCTTCAGAATTCCATAGTAAAAGAAACATGCAAGTCTCCCAAATGGATCGATCTCTCTGTCAACAACTTCCAAAACCTCCATCTGGGGCAGGGTCACCCTCTTGCTGATCACACAGGAATGAGGATCCTTACAAGGTCTCAGTACCCTGCCCTCCTTGCTCCTGGTCCCCAACAAGGCATACTATTTCCTCCAACTTGCCTGGACCGTCCCTAGAGCCAAAATGACAACAAACTTTCCCGAAATACCCAAGGCGAGCCTCTCCCTAGGAAATGGACCTTTTGAGGTAGAACTGAGGTATCAAAACCTAGTCTTTTTAGGACCAAAAAAAAATCCTCCAAATAAATGTGGTAACTATCAAACCACTGAAGGTAAGTTCATCCTGCTTAGAAGAGAATTAACAAATACGTGTTTATCATGGCATCAGCTGCCCCGGGATGTGTGCTGGATCTTTCCATTTGTCTCTCCAGATCCACTCTGTTCCCTGCACCTCCACCACCTCCCCACCACGTGTTCCCACCCCCCACCTCCCCCACCTCCCCAGCTCTCATCCCAGAACACCGCCTTAGACCCTTCCTGGCTCCTGTCCTGAATAGTGCTCCCCCGCTCTCTGAACCTTGTTCCTGCTAACGTGGGGATGGAAAGGGGCCGCTGCTGGCATTCCCTTCCTCAGTGACAGTAAATGCACTCAAGACCACGCCTCCTAGCAGGGTGCCCATTATCCTATTACTGCAAGTTCTTGGGCTCTAGGGTCCCCTCCCTCCCGGTCCCCCCCACACCTCTTCAGCCCTAGCAGCCAGCCTTATCTGGAATGCTACCCCACCCCATGGAATCTCTGAGTCTACCTACATGTTTGCAAATAACTCACTGATGAGGCCAATTGCTGACACTTGAACACTACTGGCTGCTTCACACAGGAGTTGTGACTCGTAACATGATGATCCCTTCTCCCTTTTGTAAGCCATCATGTCCGTGGAGCCAGCACATCTCTTTTTAACAAATGAGAAACAACAAGTGAATAAGCTAGGGCATTAATAACCCTAGGGCATCCAACCTCATAAAACTAATGAAACAACTTAGGTATTTTGCCACAATGAGAACTGAAGAAAGGTGTTCTAGTTATTTAAAATATTGCATTATTTAAATTTGGCAGTAGGAGAGGAATGTTAAGAAAAACAAGAACAAAAGTCAAGTCCGCAGCCCATGATAACCTCAGATTGCTGCATGTCCTGACATGACAGTAACCCACAACTAATAAGAATGTGTGCATGTAACAAGTCTACTTTTAATAGGACTTAAGACAAAGACTTCAAAAGTAGACACACACACACACACACACACACTTGCACAGTGAATTTTAATTAGGCCTTATTTAAAGAAAATTGTTTTCTATAATCAAACATTTCCTGCATTAAGATCTGAAATAAATGCTCATTAATAAAACGGTTCGAGAGACTATATAACTTAATTGTTACAGAATAGGCCCACCTTTGTTGTCCCTTAAATAATTTTAAATTAACTTTCCTAACAGCAAAGGAAAGTGAGAGGCTCCCAGAATGGAAAAGCAAGTGCTCTTCTCTTCAGTTTCATTGATTTCTGTTATTGTGATGAGGGACACTTAACAAGTAATCTGCTCTCTTTAAAAAAAAAAAAAAAAAAGTCAGTTGAACAACACCACTGCTGACTGTAGTCAGACTTCAAGAACTTCCCCACCCTTCTTAGTGTAATTTCCCATATGCCCCTTCACTGTTTTTGGCAATCTCCCTCAATTCTTTGATCCTTTGAACCTGACCATTATAGGCACCTCAAATGATGCCACTGAATTAGTTCGCTTGTTGTGAACCATTTGGCTTACATGTCCCAATCACGGTCTAGCATCAAGAGTCAGGAACAGAGGCAGAAGGCATGGAGGGGTGCTGCTTGCTGGCTTGCCTCTCCTGGCCTACTCAGCCTGCTTTCTGTGACACCCAGCAGAACCACCTGCCCAGTGACGGCATCTTGCACAGCTGGTTCCCACGTCTGTCATCAAACAGGAAAATGTCCTACATACATGCCAACAGGCCAATCTGTTCAAAGAAATTCCTCAGCTGAAGTTCTCCCTTTCCAGTTAGCCCAAGATTCATTCATGCTGCTGGAGATTGCAATTCTTGGGTTGTTGTTTGGTGGTGCTTGGTTGTGGGGGGGGGGGGTAGTATTCTCAACTAAAAGAATTCTGTTGTTACATACACATACTCTATCCACTTGGCTGTTGGTAGACTTCCATATTTTCCTGTAGTTGGGCTACTGTGACTTGTGGGCCAGTGAATATGAAAGTGTTAACATCTCTTCAGGATCCTGGTTTTGAATCTTCTAAATAAATTCCAGTAGTGTCATTTCCTGGGTCCAACAGAAACTCCACTTACAAAACTTGAAGGCCTTCTACGCTGTTTTCCATAGAGGCAGTCTACTTTGCATTCTCACCAGCAGCTTGCAGGCGATCCAAGTTCCCCACACCCTCACCTGTAACTGCTGTCATTTTTCTCTGGGAAAAAAAGGTGTGAGTATCTCTCTCTCCTTTCTGCCCTGTCGCTCCCTCTCTTTCTTCTCCCCCACCCCCTCTGCAGTTTTACCTTTCCATGGGACTTTTTTTTTTTTTTTAAGATTTATTTATTTATTATGTATACAGTGTTCTGCCTGCATGTACACCGGCACACCAGAAGAGGGCACCAGATTATAGATGGTTGTGAGCCACCATGTGGGTGCTGGGAATTGAACTCAGGACCTCTGGAAGAGCAGCCAGTGCTCTTAACCTCTGAGCCATCTCTCCAGCCCTCCATGGGACTATTAACCATGGAGAAATGTCTATTCATGTCCTTAGTTAGCCAACCTTTAAGCTATGCTGTCTGTCATTCCGTTTCTAGGGTTTCCTATATATTTTAGTTCTTAAATCCTTTTCAGAAATATTGTTTCTCCTGTTTCATAAGCTAACTGTTGTTTTCATTGATCTTCATATGCTTTTTAGTAGGCAGAATTCCTTCCTTTTGATGTCTTGCCTCTGTGTCATATCCATGAAAGCTGTGAGGCCTGTGCATCCAGAGTCTCTAACTTCTCTCATTTATGGGCTTGGATAAAAGGCTACATTACTGCACAGCCGCTGGCACTGAGAAGCCACCACAGCAGCTAAGCAGCACAGATAGGTACGAGGGTGGTAAGTTCCCCTGAGAAAACTCACCAGTGCGAGAGCAGACATAAGAAACAAACAGAGAATACAACGTCTTTCTTTCTGATAGCAACCACATGGACCACTCTGTAACCTCCCACTCAGTCGGGACACAGCTGAGTCTCCACAAGCTTTGAGGTGGTAGCTAATGAAACTGTGCAGGACCTTAGGTGTTAGGGTATTAGGGCAGCCAGGCAGTGGTGGCACACACTTTTGATCCCAGCACTCAGGAGGCAGAGGCAGCCTGGTCTAGAGTGATTCCAGAACAGTCAGGGCTACATAGAGAGAAACCCTGTGTGTAGGGTTTCTCAAAACAAAACAAACAAACATAAAAAGTGTTAGGACTACTGTGATGCAGTACTACAGACTGGATAACTTAATCGAAGAAATTGATTTGCTGGCGATTCTGAAGGCTAGATATTCAAGATCAAAGTATTTGCAGGGTTCCTGTGTTTTTGGGGTCTTCCATCTTGACTTGATTTGTTAGTTTCCCCATCCGTCTTCACATGGCCTTTACTCCATGCTTGCACACAGTGTGCTCAAATGCTCTCTCCCTGCCAGAGCAACAGTTTTGCCGAATTGAGCCGAGTCGACAATCATGGCTTCATTCTGACTTAAGCGCCTCTGTAAAGACCCGATTTCCAAGCTTCGTTCAGAGCAACTGGGTAGGACATCTGTTCCGTTCAGCCCATGCTGTTTCACCGTGTCTGTTCTTTGGCTTCTCTTCTTTATTTCTCACCCGAGGTATCCTGGGGTTGAGTCTTCAAAATAAAGCATCAGTGATTTTGTCGCTGATGCTGGTTCAGTTTTCAAAGGTTGGTGGGATGCAATTGCTTGTCACACAACTGTGGATGCCTTCCTTTGCTGCATCCTCAGCAAAGATAACCTTCCGATCAAGGCTAGCCTTTCACCAACATGCTGGGTATAAGTGATCTATTTGTAAGTTTTGAATGCTTAAAGGACATTGCAGTATAACACCTTCCGAAGTTTACTTTTCCATTTGTCCCGTTGTTAACACAATCCATCTCTGTCATGTAAACAGCATTCCTTTTCTAGTAAGGCAGTGCTTCTCAACCTCCCTAATGCTGCAGCCCTGTAATACAGTTCCTCATGTTGTGGTGACCCCCAATTATTTTCATTGCTTCTTTTTAACTGTAATTTTGCTACTGTTAAAATCATAATATAAATATTTTTGCAGGTAGAGCCTTGCCAAAGGGGTCCTGACCCACAGGTTGAGAACTACTGCATTAAGGCTATGCCACAAGGTAAACCTTCCTTTGTTGATGGATACTGGGCTGTATTGTGCAAGCCAAGGCAAGTGGCCAAAGAGCACGTAGCCCCTGAGACCATTTGTTATGGACACTGCATGCTAAGAAGACAGACCTCAGAAGAAATGATCCCTGGTGACAACTTGAGCAGAAGCAGCAGTAGCGGCAATATGGACTGATGATGTCAGCCTCATCCAAGACGCTCAACAGGGGTTTGATGGAAGCCCGGCCTCAAGAGTCCGAGCTACATGAAAACCCCAAAGGGACCTTAAGCCAGGTACTGTAGGAGCACTTGCTTCTCCTGGTGTGAACATAGAGTACACTTGCAGCTGGGTTCAGAGCAGAGCCTGAGCTGCCAGCAACCTTGGCAGGGAAGCCTCATCCTTCCCAACCTCAGCAGCAGGAAATTGGGGTCTAAGATTTATGCCTGGTTAGATTGCACTGTCCTAGGAAACAGGCCATTACAAGTGGCCAAAGGCCAGGGCAAGAGCACCTTTTTCTCTTTAGGGGACCAGTTTGCAGATCATTTCTGGGGCTGGAGAGGTGTGAATTGTTAAGAGTACTGGCTGCTCTTGCAGAGGACCTATGTTCAATTCGCAGTGCTACATAGCAAATCAAAACCATCTGTCATTCCAGTTCTGGGGATTCAAGCCCTCTTCTGGCCTCCACAGGAACTGCCACACATGGTGCACAGATTAACATGCAGCAAAACATAAAAACACACACATACACCCAAACACACAGAAATAACTAAACAAATAAAGAAATCGTTCCTTTACATATATGTAGTTTCATTTCCTGTAGTTTGCATCTTATTCTCTAACACATATACTCTTAGGAAGGAAATGCCTGGACTATCTGGAATAAGGATATTAAATGCTAATATAACTTCATGCCTGCATACCAGGTCTCAATGTACACACACACACACACACACACACACACACACACACACAGAGTGAGAGAGAGAGAGATTCCAGTGACTATAGTAAATCAATTGGGTAATTAACAGTAACCAGCATCTCCCGGTGGTCTCTCTCTAGGCCATTTTATTAAATGCTCTTGGGATGCCTTCATGTTTGTCATGCTCTTACTTGCTTGAAAGAATTACTCCTATATTCCTAATACTTACCCTTAATGTTTCTATTTTTTCTCTAATTTGTAGCTTTTATCTCATTTTCATTAAGGTGTTTTTTGATGCAAAGAGGTTCCTCACTTTAGGGTAGTTGACTGAAGCAGCATTCTCTGTGATAAGTACCCATTTCATTATAGTACATGTATATATGTATGTATGTATGTATGTATGTGTATACGTATGTAAAGATCCTTCCCTATGCCAGGGTAATAAAGAATATATCAACTTTGAAGTGGTATGTGAATCTAAAAATAAATAATAACAGGAATTTAAGATTAGTTAGGTTGGAATGATAATGACTATAAACCAAACCTTGGGAAATATGGCAAAAGTAACATTTCAAGGACAATGTAGAGTCTTGATGATCATTCTTAAAAATGCGTATTATGAAGTAAGTATTCAAGTTCAAAAACATGGAAGACACCGTTGATCTTACCAATGCTCCTTGCTTGCCCTTCTGTCAGATACAGCAGCTTGTGACACTAATTGCTGAGCCAACGGGATTGTGTCCTTTCTTAAGGCCGGTCCCCCACCTCCCACAGAGATCAAGCTCCAAAGAAACTACACAACAGAACACCCAAGCCCCCAAGTTGGAGAAAGGCCACTGTGGAGTGTCACCTATCTTGAGACATCCATGTAGTCTTTGAGTGAAGATAATATAAACTTACAGTGTGGGGGGAAATTGACATTTAGCGGAACACAAGTTTAAAAGGAAGAGAAAAAACAGGGGCAGAAGGAGAAGTAGGAAGTGGAAAGGGGGTAGAGTATTGTCACCAAAGGAAGTCAAACTAGGAGAAAGTAACAAGCAGAAATTAGTGAAACACAAATCAGGAAGGCCCAACAAAAGGGACTCTTCTAACCCTTAGGAAAGCTGTCAGTCATCGCCAGTTCTGTTCCAAGACCTCTTGTCAGGTACATTTACATCTCCCCAGGTGGTTCGAAACTTAGCAAGCGCTTGCCAACAGCGCGCTCTAGGGCTGCATTGTTGTCTGTTCCTCCATTTGCCCAGGAAATTTGCCCCGTCCTAGGAGCCCCCACCCCATCCATACCGGCAGGGTATCCTGGAAGCCTCAAATTGGAGAAATGGTAAGATTTCCTCAGCTGCGTCACAAACCCACGAAGCCTTAAGAACAGAGCAGAAGCCAAGAACCGCGGGTGCAAAGTCCAGGGAGAGAAGGCGCTGGGGAGAAGAGCGGGCTTCCTGGGGCTCCTGGAGAACGGTGTCCACGCGGGAAAAGAGCGACACAGAGTTCTCAGCAGCACGCCCTATTTTCCCCTGCCAAGAATAGAACTCAATCTCGGTCCCCACGAAACGAGTGAGGAGTCATCTCCATTCTCATCTAGTTCTACAGGAGTGCTTTTGATAACGACACTCCACAGTTTTAATTGGGGAAAACCAAGCCGGGGCCCGGGCAGTAATGAACATCTTTAAACACTATTTGGAAGCCGGTCTACTTAACTGCCTTCCTTTAAAGGTCTTTCTCTGTTTCACTGCACCATAGCCGAAACTCTCCTGGTGGCTGTCAACTTTTTAAAAAGAGTAGGGTTCGTGGGTGCAGAATTTCTGATTATGCATGACCACAAGCTGATTAGCACCATTCAGGGCCCAGCGTATGGTAAACTAAACTTTCAGTCTTAGAGCAAGTTCAACGGCGCAGTTCGTTGTATCCAAAATATAAGTGATAATATTTTCCGTGGTTCTAGCACTCAATCTGTTGTGGTCAAAGTTCCCGGGAATATTTCATACAGAGTCAACAAGCTTAGAGGGGTTTTTAGGAAAAAAAAAAAAAAAAAAAAAAAAAATTGTGTATGTGTGTGATAGAGAGAGACATGTGGAGGTCAGAGGATAACCTGTTGGAGTTTTTGCTTTCCTTTGACCTTTCTGTGAGTTCTGAGGATCAAACCCAGGCGTCAGGTTTGTGGAGCGGCTGCCTACACTGAGCTGTCTACCAGCTTAGTGTTTGTAAGTGTACTTGTATTTCTTGGATGCAAACTACCCTCCTTCAAGATCCAGATTAAATCCAAATCTGAAAGCCTTAGGTCAAGGATTTAAGGAAAACACTAAATCTGCTAAATTTAAGTAGCTCCTCCTTAGAACCAGTACACACAGCGAATCGCACACTCTGGCGGTTATGTTGTCAGTTCAAACCTCTGAATGCTCCCTCAGGGCAGCCTCTTCGGCATTCCTTCAATGAGGGAAATCTGGAGATATCAGAGTCACACTTTGAAGTAAAATGCAGTGCTACAAACACCATTAGCCTAAATCTTTTTCCATTCACTCAAGGGTCTGAGAAGTAAAAGGGAAAGTAAGGCTTTGGAAGGTCTCAGTTTCAATTCCTTCGTAAGAGTTCTTTTAATTTCAGATCTAAGTGTCATCTGACCCTTGCCGATCGTTGACATGTCCATAAGCAAAGGTCACATAAGCGAGTTGTATGATTGCATCCCCTGGTTAGAGATTCACAGGGCAAATCTGGAGAACTGATAAACTCAGACCTAAGAGGTTATATCCAGGGGTCCAGTGGAGGTGAAAGGACCATGAAAAAAAAATCAGTACAAATGTGCCTGGAACACAGAACAAAGAACAGGCTTGAGTTTTACTGGGGAGGTGGGGACTATTATTTCTGTCTTGGGGCATTTGTAATTTATTAGGCTGCATCAGATAATCTGTGGATTGTACCAGTGAAATATGGCCAAATATCAAGTCATCTGGTTCTGCCTAACAAATGCAGCCTTCTAGCAAGGAAGGGACAAGGAAAGTTACCATAAAAAGTACAGCCTTAGGGAGAGGGGACAGCCTTACCAGGCCACAGAGGAAGACAATGCAAACAGTCCTGATGAGACCTGATAGCCTAGGGTTATACGGAAGGGGAGGAGGTCCTCCCCTATCAGTGGACTGGAGAAGGGGCATAGGGTGAGAAGAGGAGGGAGGGTGGGATTGGAAGGGGACAAGAGAGGGGGCTACAGCTGGGATTCAAAGTGAACAAACTGTAATAAATACAAAAAAAATATTAAAAAATATACAACTACAACTCTTCCCCAGTCTAATGGCACAGATAACTAAACCGATTTATAGGCAGTTGCCATGTACAAAACTCCTTCCAGAGTTGACAAGAGCCCACCATCCACTCTAGCTAAGCTTATAAGTGTTCTCTCGGCGTGTCTGAAACTGCGTTTGCCCAGATTCCGTTCACACGATGCTCAGCAAACCAAAAGAACCCAGGCCAACAGCCGCTCTTCAATTCCTTTCTTGTCCCCATGGTTTCATTTCCCCTTTGCCTTCCACGTTGCGCCTTTAAAGCAATATGAGTTTGAAGTGACACTTTAAGAAAGAGATGGGTGACAAAAGTGATTGTAGTCTCTAGGGCTGGGAACCAGGCTCAGATTTCCTTTGTTTTCATCTATAACTGATGTGAAGGATTTGGGGGTGGGGATGGGGGTGAGGGTGATAAACTGAGGATCAGCCAAGCCCCTGGTTCAAACAGAACTCCAGTATTCAGAGAGTGTCCAATCACAGAATGTTATCCTTTCTTGGGTTCTGACTCAGCCAAGCATCTGAGAGACAAAAATACGTGCCAGTGACAAGCCACAGACTCCACGGCAAGCCTCTGACAGTGGACAAGGGTATTATTTTGTGGGTTGTAGACAAAATGGTGAGTAATTCCCTGTTGGCTGGCCCTGAATGCTTCATTTAGAGGCTGAGAGGGCCTCACATGCTCTCATGAGACCAAAAGAAGCCTAGGCAGTAGACCCTAGCGTCACTTGCACATTTGTGGGTAATTGCAGGGCAGAGATAAGCAACTTGCTTCAAGACCTGAGTCTCTAAGTGGGATGAGATGGATTGTCTGACTTCAAAAGCTAAATTCTCAACTATTTCTGGTTCCTTGATGTCAATTTCCAAAAGTCAAAGCTGATTTCATCCATGTTAATTCCCCCCCAAGCCCTTCCTCTCTTATGCTGGTACAGCCTTGCTTGAGGAAATGGAAGGCAGCTCTTAAACAGAGCCTGACATTCAAGAAATTAAAAGAACAATTTCTTACCTCACAGACAATATTGCTTTATAATAAACTTAATTTTAAAGCTTTGATGCTTCTTAAATCATCAAAATGTTCCAACCAAGATCTGTCAAAATGGTGAATAAATATCTTCAAAGAAAACACCATCTTCATCCCCCAACAGCAAGGTTAAATTATAAACCCATTTAGCAAGTCTACTCTGCAGAATAACATTCCTCCTCTCCTTTTTGTTATTTTTCTCTTGATATTTTTTTTTCTCGTTCACATCAATCCTTCACAGGAACATCCTTGCTTACAATGCTCCAGGTAGGAGCTCTGGGGGGTGGGGGGTGTAGAGAGAGGGGGAAGAATGGGAGGAAAGAAGGGAGAGGGAAGGCAGGAAGAGAATGGTGAGTTTCTCACCACTCAGAGATGTCAAGATTTACTGCCTTTCCTCACTTTGTAAAATCCCTTGAGGTTTCTTTTTTAATCTTCTCCCATGACTTAAGTTCCACAACTGTTCAAAAAAAACATGACACTCAGGAAAGAGGGCGCCCTCAGACAAGCCTGCCTTCCTCATAACATCCAGGCCAACATACTCAAGAATGTAGGGTTGGCATCCACTTTCCCTCAGGTACCACATCTCATGTTCTCATCCACAATGTCAGTCCTTAATGAGCAGGATAAGCACCCAGGATCCCCTCAAAAAATAAGCTTCAGAAACAGCCATGACCTTTTTTTTTTTTTAAAATCTGCACAGGTGTATCATGATACAGCCTGGATGTGGACCTCAGGAACCCTAAACCATATTACGTATTCACAGAAAGCCCCCCAAATTTTTAAAGACTACATAATAGGCAGACTTTTGGTTATGTGCATTATTTTGTTAGTTCCAGACAGAATTTAATCTGTTCTCCAAATAGGTAGAACATTGGTCATTATTTGAGAAGGAATGTAGCAGAAAATTTTCCTCTATAGGGATGGAGAGATATAGAACAATAGAAATTAGGATAGATTACACTGCCTAAAATTGGAGAAAAACAAAGCTCTCTGGCAAACCTCAGTGTGACCCTATCATTTTTTCCTTTACTTACATTAAATTTCACACAATGACATCAGTCCACTTCTGAAAATACTTCTAAACCCAAATAAATAGAACCCCTGTGAAGCGGAAATTGAGAACTTTCCAGATAATATGATGGTGGTTTTTAAGAAAGAAGATGGACTAACTCTATAATCTATAAAACAAGTTACAGAACCCATTTTGTAAATCTTGTAGGTCACTAAACCTGTCCTGGGTTCTTATAGGCCTGGTTCTTCACACAAGGCCTTCCACGTCCTTGAAGGCACATTGAAAACATCGGGTTTAGGGTACTCCTCAGGTCATTCTTCAATCAAAAGATGTTAAAACAGTCTTCTTTTAGCTACTAAGTATGAAATACACAAAATGTCCTGCCCCCTCCCCAACTTCCTACATTGAACCCGTAAGCCCCATTAGGAACATTCTAGGTGAGGCTTTGATAAGCCCTTGAAATTACCCTCGCAAGGAAACTGGTGTGTGCTGCAATTGCAGGTGTTCACTCTCAGCTCCTGAGATAACAACTGGTAGACATTATATTTATGAATATATGCCTCGACCATAAGCTTTAGCCATTTCCCCTACTAGTTCATAACTAATATCCTGCTTATTCTAATCTAAGTTCTGCCACATGGCTGGTTACCTCTGCTCAGGTTTCATGCGTCTGTCCTCCTCAGTGTCCTGGTTGAATCCCAAGCACATCACTTTATCCCAGCATTCACTCTTTCTATAGGAACTCCTCCCTCCTATTTCCTGCCTCGGCTATAGGCCAATCAGCTGTTTATTGGCAGGGAAAGAATCCATACAGTATGCCAGAAATTATATAGTATGTTCATTCATCTCTATTCTCTTCTCCCCTCCCCCAATATCTCTCCTCACACCTTTTTCCCTCTCCTCCCTTCCTTCTCTCTTCTCCTCACCACTTCTTACTCTCTCCTCTCATTCCTCTCTCTCCCACCTACCCCAAGGTGGCTGTGTGCAAACCAGAACTGAAACAGTTAGTACCTTGGACTCTGAATCTATACTTGGTTGTGGCAAAGCCCAACCTAAGACAGTAATCCATAAAATGAGTATCAAAACCATTGGATAAGCCAGAGAGTGGCTGTACCAAAGTATATTAATTCCTTGTCACTCACATATAATCTAGATAACAGTTGGGTTCACCTCACCCCCAAAAAAGTGAGTGAGGCAGTTTATTAACAGGCTAGGAGAAAATATGAACCAGTTGTCTGTGCAAATGAAACACATATGCAGCAGGTGAACTATCTAAGCTAGGCCTACATCTCTACCTAATGCACCCCAGGTTGACAAAAGGCAATAGGTTTCTCCATTGCTGGTAATATTCAAACTTTAAACAAAGATATTTACTCCCTCAAACTCTTGGGGGTTGTGGTGGTTTAAGAGAAAATGGCTCCCATGGGTAGGCCCATAGGGCAAGGCACTATTAGGAAATGTGGCTTTGTTGAATGAAGCATGTCACTGGAGGTGTGCACTGAGGTCTCAGACACTCAAGCCAGGCTCAGTGTGTCACTCTCTCTTCCTGCTGTCTGCTGATCTGAATATAGAACTCTCCAGCATCCCACCATGCTTCCTGCCAGGCTGACAACAGACTAAACCTGTGAACTGTAAGCGAGCCCCAATTAAAGGTTTTCCTTTGTAAGAGTTGCTGTGGTCATGGTGCCTCTTCACAGCAACAGAAACCCTAAAACAGGGGTGAAAGATTGTGTCTATGTAAATTCACAAGTTGGGTGTGTTTAAGTGCATTGTTTTAGGAGGTGAAGTAAAATTAAAACAAAAAGTCCACAAAACAGAAGAGAAACATCAGTTTGAGTACAGAAAAAAAAATATACAGAAAATAGCGAATGCAAAATGGACAAACACATCAAGTGAAACACTAATTAATGGCAACACAGGAGTTGCTTCAAAGCATTCGCTCTGAAATGAGTGGCTCTGCTTCCTAGAAGCAGTCTTCCCAAATACAACTGTTGACTACTTGCATGTACCAGGTGGGGATCATGAATGCTGCAGGCAGCCAACAGCTCAGGCCCTTCACAATAAAGACCTAGCCCTGCAGCACAACTTGCAGCTGCCTTCTGAATACTTATTTCATTGCAAATCCAATTCACAACAATCCGAGTCTGTGACTTCCTTTCTCTGGCAGTGCACAGAGGACTCTTATCTCGGGCTTAAGGTGCTTTGGGAATGCAGTTATTCAGTATGCTGAGGTACACTCGCAGAGTGGCGATGCTGAGTGAGGGTTCTGGCGCCACGCCATCTTGAGTTTCATACCAGCTCTGCCGCTATCAGCGGCACATTCTTGGATAATTCCCTGGGATGAAAATCGGAAATGGCCATGGTACTCAACTCACAAAGACGTTCCTTGTAGCAGTGCCAGGGACAGTTAGCTCTGTATGATGTTGTCACAGACATGCTTTGAAGAACTTTAACTGGAATCCTCCACATTTCAGAAAATTGTATTGCTGACATTATTTCAGGTACCTCATATTAAATAGCCAATATAGCAAGCCTTTGCTGAGCTTCATTTATAGCTATGTAATTTTTTTCTTTAAAAAAAGTTTATGTGTACAAGTGTGTGTGCATGTCTGTGTACCACGTGCATGCAGGGGCCAAGGTGAGCAGAAGAGAGCATCAGAGTCCCTAAGAATAGTGACAGATGGTTCTGAGTGACCATGTGGGTGCTGAGAACAGAGCCCAGGTCCTTTGAAAGAGCAGCCCAGTCCTCTTTACTTTCTGATCCCTATCTACAGGCCCCATGATGACTTTATACCATGTGTGCGTGTGTGCGTGTGTGTGTGATGTACTGCTTCACTAACTGATTATAACATAATACAATCATGCTAGCTAGAGCATTTACATATTAAAATATTTATGATCTCTTTACATTTCAGCTGTAATATATTGTATACTACCTCCCAAATGATTTAAGTGTGCCTCTTTTATCATCCATGATTTTTCATTTGGTGATTGTAGTGGTTATAAAGCAAGGAGGACACCAAGAAAACAAGACCCTTGAAGTCTAAATCGGTATTCGCAAAGGTCACACAAACCCAGAGACTGAAGTACTGTGGGGTCTTCACCGATCTTCTGTGAATTCAGAACGGCTTCCAGTTTGTTTTTATGGGTTCCTGAGTGTGTGAATAAGTGGGTTCTCTGATTTTTGTGCCTTCTCTCGGGCACTTTTCCTTCTGTTCTTTGTCTTCTCCAATTTTGATGTGATAGTTTTTGTATTATCTTATTATATTTTGTTATATATTTTTTAAATGAATGAATGAGTGAGTGAATGAAAACCTAGTCACTGTCATTTAGACTTGCTGGGAGAGGGAAAATCCGTTTTCTCCAATAGAATGACACTGAGCATATCAACCACTGCGGGCAGGTCTCATGTTCAGTAGTAGTTGGCAAACAGTGGGACTCCACAGGTTTGGGGGGTGCACACGCACACTTTTATTTCATTACAGTTTGCTGGGTTGGATTTGTTTCCGATTTTGCTTTTGTTTTTGTTTTTTGGATGTGTTTTTAGTTTATTTTCTTAGTTTGGAGCTTTTGTTTTTGTATTGGGTTGTTTTTCCAGAAAAAGCTTAAAGTTGGGTGTGGCAAGGAAAGGATCTGAAAGGACTAAGGAGAGGAGAATATACTCAAAACATACTTAGTGTTTTCAGTAAGATAAAATAGAGTTTAAATTTTTAAAACAAAAATTCTTAAGAAAGGGGGCGGTGTCGGGTTGGGTCACCAATAAGTTGCTATGTCATCCTTCATCTTTCTATGTTCAACCATTCGCACCACTGAATGGGGTAACTGTTGAACCCAGGGGTTTCCATTCATTTTGAAGAAATTTTTCTGTTATATGTATGTGTGTTTTCACATCATGCATGCACGTGAAGATCAGAAGCTGACACTGGGTTTCTCCCTTGACTGCCCTCCCCTTACACACTGAGGGATGACTTCTCCCTGAACCCAGGCCTCGCAGACTCCAGCTAGTCTAGCCCTGCAGCCTGCTCCCAGAATCCCTCATCTTTATCAGAGTGCTGGAACTACAGTCATCACTCCGAAAGGACCTGAATTGGAACCCGAGATCCAAACTCCGGTGCTTTCCTCATACAGAGAGCCATTGTCCCAGCCCCACTGTGAGGAATTATTATTAGCTATTGTTATATATTTCAAAAGTAGAGGCTTACAAAATATTTTAGCAGCAATAGTGTTTTCAAACATAATTCACATTAAAAAAAAAAAAACAGATTAAAAGCACAAAGAAGAAACAAATTGTGGAGGCTGTGGAGGAAGCCAGAAGTCTCCCTGGACTTCCTACAGAGCTTCCAGAAGAGTGCAGGAGGCACCATCTGCTGTAATAATGAGCTGCACTGCAGAGAGCTAAGTCTGAGTTCTGAGAATCTGTCCTTAGGACCGACATTCCACTTAGAAGAGACACTGTCTGCACAGACAGAGACCTCCCCACTAACCATGACATCCGAAGCTCTGCACACCGTTAAGCAGTGGGACTATAACAAGAACCCTCCTCTGGATCCGGGAATGAAAGCAAGCATGGTGTCTGGGCACAGAGCCAACTCAGGCCAGCAGGAAACCGGCAGGGGCCAGCTCTCCTTGCACGTAGCTCCTTCCTTTCCTCCGCTGGCCCTTTTCTACACTCTGCCTCCATGCTGTGGGCTATGTGCCAGATGAATCACCACAAAAGCCTCTTCTAGCCCTGTTTGTGGCATCATGGGGGACCCCACACCCAGGAATTGGCTTCTCAAAGTCCCCTAGACACTGATGGGAAGATGCCCACGTGAACCTAATCACCCTAACAATGTGACCCTCCAATGACACGAAACGGAAGTGGCCGATGGTCGCTTGACACCAGCAGACACATTTAAGAAGGGGGATGGGGCTTACTAAGTCCAGCGATCCCCTTGTGACCTGCATTTCAGGCAGGTCAGTGAACAACCCCAGTGGTGTGGGAGGGTCTACGGGGCCGGACTACAGTTCTACCTAAGAATACTTGGAAAATCCCTTCCTGTATTCCATTTATGTCTGCTTCTTCAGCTCCACTACCACAAATTCATAAATCCCACAATGCTTGGGAGGATTTATTTCAGCTTTTAATGAGTGCCCACGCTGGCAATGGCCAGAGTGGTCACTGGTAAATCTGAAAACAACTTTGAATGCTCTTTTTCTTGGGTTTCATATACGGCGCAAAACAGAAATATTTCAATTACATGTGACTAAGAGTAAGAAAAATATACAACTCTATTTAAAACACTTAAATTAACAAGATAGGACTTTTCCATTCTAGCAAAATATTGTACATTCGGTTTAAACAAGAGTTAATATCCAGACACACATTTTCAAAATACCTGATGCTAATTGAAAATCAGTGCCCATGAGGCTTTTCAACACACTTATTAGCAAAAATGTATTCACCTGGGAAGGACCGTAGGCTTTTTTTCCCCTAGAAGACGGACATCAAACATGTCAACAGTACAAACTAACCAATGTTTCATAATCCTAAATCTTGTTGCTTCATTTTCCTGAATAATACACTTTGGCTCTCAGCAAATCTTACTGCTTTTCTTCCTCAATGAAACAACACATCTCTCTCGAAAAGCACACACTTCTGTGTATATACCAAGCCCCATCAAAACGTGCTCGTGAGTGTGCGTGCCGGCACACCCACATGGACGCTGTTACAGAGAGGGGCTAGGCACGTGTAACAGCCGAGCTACAGGTAAGCCCTGCTCCAGAGAGCCTTACACACCACATCACCCTGCAGCGGACACTGCTGCGACAGTTATAAACATGGTCTATAGGTTTAAAAGTCAAAACAGAAGTTTTTCTCCTTCGGCTTTTTCAGATACAGAAGCTGGGCCGCAAACCAACACATCTATGTGACAAGAGCCATCAATTTTAGTCCCCGCTGCCCAAGAAAACAAAAGTGAAAATTTCTGCCAGTTCCTGACATTAATTTGTCTGGCCAACACACAATTTACAGAGCATGTCTCCATGTTCCCACAATGGGGAGGCGAAAATAAACAGGCTCTGCCATGTCTGTCCTTCCTTCTGCCTCCACGAAGAGCACCCAAGATCCTCTGGATTCCACGCCCTCTGTCAGACTTCAAAATTCCAGGAACGGCAGTGTACAACCTTAGAAAACAAACTGGAATGGAGTAAGGTCGCCGTGAAGCACTGTCGGTGGAGTCTGGAGCAGCCGTCCACCGAGGAAGAAGGCACTGGCTAGCAGGAGACAGGCAGGAGGCTGGAGGGCAGCCTCAGTGAGTCAACAGCTTGAGGCGAGTGAGCCAGCTGACCAGCAGTGAAGGCTCCCCGGAGGATGCCTTGGCTGACGTGGAGGACGATTTCTTCCTGGGCCCTTCCTCCTGGAACGGAATGGTGGCGCTGCTGTGCAGATCAGAGTTGATGAAGCACCTGCTTCCTCGGATATAGTCCGCCCCGCGCACCAGGTGCCGCTCAGCCGCGGGTCTGGAGAAGCGCGTGGAAGAGGCACTTTCTTCTATGATGGGTGTGATCCGCTCGTTGCTGAAGTACCGGCAGAGGGCGTCTTCCCCTATTTCCAAACAAAGCACAGGAGTGGATCAGAGGGAGAACCCAGACCTAATACCTCGCTGCAAGTAAACACATCCCCAGCTTTCTGCCCTGCGAATGGCTTGGTCCGCCGCGGCGGGTTTGCAAAGAGAACGGCGGAGGTTCGCCATCAGTGTTCGGGTTCCATCAGAAATACCAACACTTTTCCACTCATGTACTGTGTCTCCTCAGCGGTTGCACTGGTCTGGGAGCCTGTGAAGACTTCAGGGGGACACTCCTGGCTGGCAGATGCAGCTCACCACGGTGGTCCTCGGGGGGCGACCCACTCCCTGCTACTGATCTGTCAATCCAACTCCACCACCTCATGCTCCCCCAGCCACAGATGGAGTCTCTCTGCCGCACCTCCCCAGCTGTGATGGGCTGAATCCCTTCCATTCTGTCTCCCTTTAGTTGCTTCCATCAGGTATTTTTGTTACAGCAGCAACAACAAAAAAGCAACATACACAGAAAATCTGGACCAGAGAAGTGGTGTCATCTCTGACTAGAACTTGCCCTGCGTTTCTTAGGTGTTTGGAACCAGTTTTCAGGAAGAATGTAGAAGAGTCTGGAAACATGGGCTAGCAAAGTCCCCTAATGGGTAATTTGGATGGGAGTTCAAAGTGCAGAATGCTGTCGGAAGGTTGACAGCATTCAAGCTCATGAGGAGCGTGTCTGCAATTGCAGACAGTCTTCTGGTTGTTAGGAGAGAACAAGAAAAAGCCATGCAGTGGGTACTCGGTTGATGAGTTCCCATGAGAATATCTCAAGGTACATGGACTTCCCCAGTAAAGGCGCTCGGGACTGATAAAGTGGCTTACCAACAGGCCTGATGGCACCAGTTCAATCTCTGAAAGCCACCTGGTGGAAGGAAGAAACCAGCTCCTCAAAGCTGTCTTCTGATCTCAACATGTACTCTGGTACCTATGTACTTACACATACACATACCCACACAACTTTAAGAAAGCTGGCTTGCCTCCAAGGCACCCTAACAGGAAAGGGGCCGCCTAGGATAAAAACTGCGTTTTTCTAGTACGCAGAGGTTGCTGCAAGTGGGGTCCAATCAGGGCAATTGCATACTGAAAGTATGTAATTTCCCTTTTGATTTCAGCAGGGGCTGACAGCTAAGAGTCGTCCCTGAGTCTCAGAACACTCTGAACAGTGCTGGAAGAAACTACGAACATGTAGCTGGCACAGAAGCCTTGTGTATGGTACATGGAAATGAGCCTGGGGAAGACAGGGCTGGAAGGCTGTGCAACGTTCCCCAGGGGCTTGCGCTCTGAGTACTGGTGCCCTGGCTGGTGCTTCTGCTTTGAGGGACCATGGGAGCCTTGGGAGGTGGGGCCTGGCTGGCAGAAGGTCATTGCTGGTACGCTCTTGAAGGGTACAGCCTGGCTCCAGGTCTATCACCATGAAAACAGTTTCCACCTCCTGCTCCTCCTGCCACACCCAGAGCTGACACTGTGCCCAATAAACACTTCTCTCTAAAGTTGTCTGTGTCGAGTTTTTCAGTCATGTGACAGAAGTGGCCATTATACTCAGGCTTCCTTGGCACCCCAAGAGGTAACTCAGTGATACAGCAGCACTAGCTCCAGAATCTTTTACCTTTATACTTTCATAACTCCACTTAAAATAAGAAACCAGTCAGGGATGTGTCTCTATCCCTGCTTCCCCAGATAGGATAAAATGACCCCTAACGACATTCTGCTCAGTTCAACCATCATCAGAGGCTTCCTCCTGGCGCAGATGGGGACAAATACAGACATCCACAGCAGACGCTACAGAGAGAGCAGGGGACTTGGAACACCGAACACTAAGTGCTGTGTCTCCATCAAATCCCTCCCCAGAGCTCAGGGAACTCTACAGAAGAGGAAGCTAAAAGCGAGTAAGAGCCAGAGGGGACAGAGAACCCCAAGAAAACAAGGTCCTCTAAGTCAACATGAGCAAAGTGAGTATGAACTCACAAAGATGGGAGCAGCATGAAAAGGTCTACACCGGGTTTATGGCTTCCAGTTTAGTGTTTTTATGGGGTTCCTGGGCGTGCAAGTGAATGGCTCTCTGGTTTTTGTGCCTTCTCTTGGGCTCTTTTTTCTACTGTTAGTTTGTCTTGTCCAACTTCACGGGATTGGGTTTCTTAATCTTATATTTTATTTTGTTATTCTCAAGTGTGTGAGCGAGTGAATGAATAATGAATGAAACCCTGCCACTAGAATAAAGGTTAACATCTGAATTGTCATTTATACCCGCTGAGAAACAGAAAATCAGTGTTTTTTCAATAGAATGACACTGGGTATAATAACCAGTCCAGAATAGGTCAAATGTTCAGGAACGGTTGACCAACACATAATGGACTCCACAATCTTTTATTTGATTATAGTTTGGTATTCTCTTGCTTTGTTTTTCCATTTTGATTGTGGTTTTATTTTATTTTCTTGGTTGTGGAAGGTTTTGTTATTGTACTGGGTTTCTGTTTTTTAAGAAAGAACTTAAAGTTGGGTGGGTGGGAAGGAGGAGAGGATCTGGAAAAACTCTGGAGAAGGAAAGAGTATGATCAAAATATATTTAAATTTAAAAAATGTTTAAAATAATAAAAAATATATATGATAAAAAAGCAGAGATTTAAAAAGAAACTTCACTTAAGAGGGAAAGCCAATATATAATGGTTCTAACTATCAGAGTTTCTTTGCTAGAAGTAAAGACTTTTTAAATTCAAATGCTTCAGACTGAGAAGGAAACAGCTGTACAAAAGAACTCTCAGATATGTCCCTGGGTCGCAGACATTGTGATTAAAATTGCTACTGTTTATCAGGAAGTTCCTAATGAAAGCCTTCTGTCTCCCAGCTCTTCTAACCAAAATCTTTTTACCCTGATGTATTCTCACTGCCAGTCTGTACCTTGCTCAAGTCTGAGAAATATCGTCTGCTACTATAAAAAAAAAAAAAAAAGTCATGTATTGTATATGTCTATTTACAAAAGTGGCAAATTGGTGGACAGGTGATTATCTGGGAGCTGAGGAAGGTGGAATCTGCTGTGGGCACTGCCAGGTACAGATCAATTTATGGGGAGATGGGAATGTTCTGGAATGACACTGTGGTGACTGGCGGGCAATTCCGAATAGGTTAAAACCACCGAGTATAACATATCCAGAGGGCAAGGGCTCCATCCCAGGACGCTGCTGGTTTATTTCCTAAGCAGCCATGTGCTGAAGCAGTCCTCAGCAAGTTCTCCTAAGCCCAGGTCCCACCACTCCACTTCTCCACGTGTGAAGGAGGTCAGTCTAGATCCACTCTTGGGGATCAGCAGAGAAGATGTGGGTGTTCTAAATCTAAGCAAGGCCAGGCCTGCCACCTGCTGCCTGCTGCACACACTTCCTCCGTGCGGTACAAGCATCTGAAAGCATAGACTGGCATCCTCTGCTGTGCTGGTCTAATCCAGATGATCCAAGTACACAGGTGAGGAGAGCTCCCCAGAGGGTGCCGGGAGTTCCTCACTTGGAAGGTTTTCAGCTAATTCTGCTCTTTCTTTCACCTCCCAAAGCCCATCTTAACTTCCCTCTCACCTGCTCTCTGCTTCAACATTACAAAAGTAATGTTACGATTTCCACCCAATGTTGATAATCTGAGCCTACCTGGCACTAGGTAGGCCTGGCCGGCCTGGAACTCACTCTGTAGACCAGGCTAGCCCAAACTCAGAGATCTGCCTGTCTGTGCCTCCCAATCATAAATAGTAAAATATAAAAATATTTTAAAATATTTTTTCAAGATTGGTATAATTAAGTAGTAGCCGATCATGGGGTGAATTAAAAATAATTTTCAGACAGTAAGTATGCTTAATAATTTAAAGAGGACTTGTCTGTTCATCAACTATGGAGTGTAAAAAATAAAAAGTCATATTTAAAAAGTGGATCATTGTGTCCAGAGCCCTTTAAAAAGCCACAATGCTGACTAGATTCACAATTGCTAAGTAGGAAGATACAGTGTTTCCATCCTGGAGCCAAGCGGTATCTTAGCACCCCTCAGCAGGCCTGAGTGACTGACAAGCTTCAGGGGAAGAACATGGGAGGCCCGGTCCACTGATGCCTTCCAACACTTTCGGTTTACTTAGACGAAGCATACCTTTCCTCCCGTGGCCTTGACGTCTAGCAAAAGGGTCCACAATCCCCATCCAGCTTCCGTCTGCAGGCATGGACAGAGGCCGGGGCTTTCCTTCAGAGAGACCAGACAGTGAGGCAGGGTTAGGCAGTCCCTCCCTTCTCTTACAGCCTAGGTCCCAACCATGCCCACTCATATAGAAGAAGTGGCAAGCAGTGACAAATTTTAAAATAAGACTATTTTCAAGACCCAGGTTGACACCAAAAGCAATTAGGATAGTGGCATGCTACAGCAGAGTCCTTGAGGCTCTAACACCAGAGCTAAAACTGTAATGTGAGCTCACCCAGCTGGGCTCTGATGCCAGGCAGAGCAATGACTCAACAAGGCTTTGCTTCAGCCAGACGAATAAACGGCTCATGCTTAGAATTTCATTGAGGTTTATGTTTTCCTCAGATCACCTTCAGGGTCCGCCAAGTTCATGCCAGAGTTCCAAATAAGGAAGGGGCGGGGACAAAGTAAAAAGAAACAGCGGGGCAGGAGCATACTGGCGCACTCACCATAGGACGGCGTCTTCCCTCTCATTTTTGTGGGCAGAACATTGGTTCCCACCGAATATCCGGGCAGCTGGTCGGAATCTGCAATGGTAAATCTGCGTCTTTGGCTCTCCTGGTCCAGGAAGGAGTTGGGGGACTCGGAGCCCTTGCGCCCAGACCATGGCTGTTTACCCTTGCTGAGTCCTCCATAGGCAAAGCTCCCGTTCTCATCCCTGGAAGACAGTGTGCAGGGGTTAGAACGCTCATGCAGCTGCTCTCTCACTGAATAGTCACCAGGAGCCCGGCTACTGTGGCACACACGACTTTCAGCTCCTTTCCACTGGAGCATGTCAGGTCCGAGCAAACACAGCTTTCTGCCCGTGTACATCTACATAGAACAAATACACCCCTGAAAACACAGCTCTTGCTTTGCCCACGTTCTGCCCTATGGGGTGAATCTCCTTGCACAAAAGTACACAGATGACTGTGAGCTACTGTTCCCATTTTTCTGGCGCCAAGAGCAGGACCATTGTCTGGATCCAGCAAAGAGACTCTTCATGTGCATCAGAGTTGTTAGGTTTGAAAAGTCTTACAGCACTCAAAACTAAGTTAATCAGCGGTCCCACCCTAATCTTACCCAAGTTTCACTATAGAGCAGAACTCAGTTTTCACCTGAGCCCATGTTCACAGGTGAACAAGTTTCTCTCTTTGCTCTTGGCAAGCTTTGTGAGGCAATCGGTAGAAGACAGGTGGGCAAAACAGAACAAGGAGGGCCATGAAGCCTGCTGAGTGGCATCCACTGCTACCCACATCCCCTCACCTTCTCAGAATCTGTCTTCTACACGTTAGACCCACCCTAGAACCTCTCGTGAACTAACTTCCAGGACTCCTCACTTGTTTATCCGAAACCCCTGCCATTTCTCACACTGCAGAGAAGGCGCTCATGGGTGGCCTTTGGGTGTACGCACAACCACGTGTACCTCAACTCTCTTCCTTCCTCTGTGCACGGCCCGGTCTTGCCAGTACGCCTGTGATGCTCTCACCGACGCCCAGAGAACACTAGGGCTTGGGGGCTGAAGGGTATGCCCCAACACTTCCTGATGCAATGACCCACACCTTAGGCTGTGAGGTCCTGGGGTCCCCATGTGCTCTGTGCCACGGGACCCTGTGACTCAGGGAAAAGGCTGCCTGTTCCCAGATGCCTCTGCTCGCCACACCTCTGCATGCTGCCACTCATCCCGAGTAACAGATGAAACCACAGCGCAGCTTCCCAGTCCCCAGGCAAGAAACACAAGAGTTGCAAAAATCTCCGGTAACTAAAGAGAAATGAGCCAGGCACACTCACTACAACGACGGCTGTCCCGACGGCGCCTGGTGACACAGACGACTTTGCGTTTGTTTGACCAGTGAGTGCAACACTGAGGTACTGGAAGAAGTCTGCTTTGTGCCAAGGGGTAACCTGGCCCCTCACGCAGTGTATTCTGAATAAAAGGACATCCTCTAATGTCCTTGGCATATGTCAGTGTGGAGCCCACACGGGTGAGCCTGGGTCACGCGCCTCCATCACCACATCCTCCCTCGACTATACCACATCACAGGTGAGACACAAAGCAAGAGCTGGTAACAGGGTCACGCACGCCTGTGCAGACATTTCAACTCTATCACACCACAGCTCTTCAGAGTTCCATGGTGTCTGTGTGTGTTTGTGTGCCGAGTCTGCGTATATGTAGGTATGTATATGTATGTGTCCTCTATGTGTCTGTGTGCTTGTATGTGTATGTTTGTGTACATGTCTGTGCATATATATGTTTGCATACATGTATGTATGTGCCTATATTTGTGTCAGTGTACATGTATGTATGTGCATGTATGTGTGTGCCTGTGTGTATGTGTCTGTGTATGTGTGTATTTTGTGTGTCTGTCTGTTTGTGTATATATATGCATGTGTGTGCCTGTGTGTGTGTGTCTGTGTATGTGTGTGTATTTTGTGTGTCTGTCTGTATATATATGTATGTGTGTGCCTGTGTGTATGTGTCTGTGTATGTGTGTATTTTGTGTGTCTGTCTGTCTG
>NW_026592890.1:3347720-3372769 GCF_907164565.1 Psammomys obesus
TGTGTGTCTGTCTGTATATATATGTATATGTGTGTCTGTGTCTATGCCTGAGTTTATGTTTATGTTTGCATTTATGTATGTGTGTGTTCAAGTATATACATCTCTCTGGGTAAAATCAGGCTACAACTTTAATGACTCACACAAATACTTTTAGCATCTTCTATACAAATGAATTTATCTTGAAGCTGACATAACTTAAGCTACAGGGATCCCCAAACTGGCCCTTCCAAGGCCCCAAAAGCATAGACATAAATTTTTCACAAGAAAGATCCGCTGGCATTCTTTTCTTAAAGGCCCCTTACCAAATGTGTAACTTTCAAGCCCCATGAGGTGAGCCCCGGCCTTGAAGCTCGGCACAGTGAGTCAGATCTCCTTATTTAAAGTGACCACGCGACCGTGACCACGTGTTCTGCCCTGTGAGCCAGGCTAACCTACCGGGGAGAGTAGGGAACAGCAGGAGGGGGAGGAATGTACAGGTCCAGGATGGCTGGCTTCTCCTTCTTCAGGGAGGCATCCATGGTGCTCTCTGGGGACTGGGTCGTGGTGGGCGGCGGTGAGGTCTGCAAGGAGATGAAGGAATGAGAAAACAGAGGTCAGCATGGAAATTGCTCTTGGTGTACTTTGCCCCCGCCCAACACAGCCAGGCCCCAAACAAGCGGAGGCAGAGCTCACCTCCACACTCATGGCTGCTAACAGTGCTCAGCGCCAATGCTCCCATGAGGCAAGCAACCCAGAATTACCTTCAGAAGCCCAGAGGTGTAGGAAGCCACCTGAAAGCCCATGCCTCAGTTTCCTCCTCCGTACAGCTGACACTAACAGTCCTTCCTGCTGAGAGAAGCACGCACCAGTGCCCTGCTAAGGACAAGTGTGGCCTTGGGCTCTGGGTGCGAACCTGGCTAGTCTTCTGGTTAGCTGTGGACCGCTGAGGCGGTCACTCAGCATCTATGTGTCTCAGCTATAAGACAAGAACCGATGGGAATAAGAACAGTATCCAGCTGGGCGGCTGTGAAACTGAGCTCGCATACATGAAGGGCAGAGGACATGCTGGTTACACAGCAAATGTACAACTCACTCTGCTGAATTTAGCAATGCGTATCCACAGTACAAACACTCATGTACAAGTTGATTTTTAAAATTAAATCTTACCTTACCACTAATTACATTACAGACCTCAAGGGACTTACATTGTCACTAAATATTCCAACATGTACATGTTTGGATCCAATCCACGCCCTCTCTTACCCTTGCCCTCTTTTACATCTCAAATTCTTGTCGTTTCAGTCCCTCTCCCTCCCTGTCAGTCTGCCTCTAACTTTACGGCCACTTAGTATTGCCTGTATGTATGTGGTTGGTGCGGGACCATCTGCTGGAGCCTGGGTAGGTGGCCTGTCGGCGCCCACATCCCTGAAAAAAACTAACTCTCCCTCTCCCAGCAGCCCTCAGTCGCCCATGGCTCATCAGATAGTGCTGAGACTTCATGAGTTGGGAAATCCATGCTGGCTGGCTTGTGCAAGCCTTACATATGAAGAAAGGACTTAAACTCTAAAACCCCGCACTGAGACCTTCTATCTTATTTCTTCTACCGGCTAACAGTGACCCTAACCAAACAGCTCCAGTTGGGAAAGGACCAGGCAGGACCTCACAGTGAGTATGGGAACCACTGGTGAAGGCCAGTAAGTCCACGCTAGACGTTGTGAGGGAAGGAGGCGCTCCCTTTTTGACCTCAGGTTGTGATGGATGCACCATGAAGGACTCAACAGCTGTTTTGGACAGAACTATGGCCACCAAAAGAATCAAAGTGACAGGTACATTCAGGAGGGACACAATGGCCCGAGGCATAAACTCTGTCTAGTCTTTTAACATGATATCCCAACCCAAGCCCTAAATTCAGTTCAATATGGAATTCACTGATAGCCAATAAATCAGTATCTGATCCAGATCCTCAAAATCCTGTGAGCCACAAGTATTTTACAGTATTCCCATGAGACATCCCCCATGCCCAAATTCCAACAAAAACGATAACTTCTGTTTAGGGAAACCCTCGTTTGTTAGTATACAGCCTTAAAACAGAATGAACTTCTTTCATGGGAAAGGACAACTCTGATGGCATTGAGGAGGATCAGATGATGTCCCTCCCAGGAATGTTGAGCACCCAGGCACATGAACACTGAAGACTGAGGTGGGGAAACGCCCAGGGTCAGGAGCTGAGCAAGCCTACATCTCCTCTACCAGCATTTACACCCTGAGGACAGCCTGGACCACCGCAGAAACGCTTGGTAGCCGAGCTGCAGAGCAGCCTCTGCATCTCCACGGTGGTTACCTCCCTGGGTCAGGGACAAAATGAAGTGTCTCCCAGCTCCTCACCTCCAGGCTGCACAGTAGGGAAGAGGAAAATGACGTGTGCCCTTCCAAAGGCTATGTCCAGAAGTCAAGGGATGAGCCAGCCTCTATTTATACTTAACTGTCCCATGATCTGAACACATCTGTGAGGTTTCCTTCTGCCACCTCAGACCATACATACCGCACCGGCCACCTCATTTTTGCCAAGTACCCTACCATGTTTGAAATCTGCTCTCCCCTCCTGCCCCCTCCCTCAGGCCTACCCCAGTGCCTTCTCTAATACTCAACAGCAATAATGATGAAAGTGACGCTTAGGAGACAGAATACCAAAGCTCATGGATGATGCATGGCAGAACTGGGGTGTGAACCCACACAGTGCCCCTTGGGGACTCGAGCAAGGCCTCCTCTCCAAGGCCTCCCAGCTCAACAGTCGTTCATATGAAGCACCTCATCACACGCTCAGAACTTCCTCAGTTTATACCTGCACATACACAGCAGCCTCCTACACGACGTTATGCCTTGATACTGTCATGAGCTGAACTACGCCCTTTCAAAATTCCTATGCTGGGGTCCTGTAACCTCTGACATGGTACCTCAGAATAACTGTATTTTGACATTACATCTTTAAAGAGGTAACCAAGTTAAAATGAGGAATTAGGACATTCTCAGTCCAACCATATCTGTAAAAGATGAAGACACAGAGGGAGGACCATGTGAAGACAGAGAAAAGGTGGCTATTTCCAAGCCAGAGAGTAAGGTCTCAGATGAGCCCAACCCTGCAGTTACCTTGACCTTGAATCCCAATGACTCAGCCTATAGAACTCTGTCATAACAACCCTAGCAAACTAACACAGATAAGAATATAAAACCAGGTGTCACCCTGCCACCTGGGGACAAAGTCCATGCCCTCTACCTGGTATCCAATCTCTGCTACTGCCTTAGCCCAATGACCAACTTTATCTACCATCCTTGGTTCCAGAGGTTTTGAGATATTCTTTACATGAGAAGCTGTGAGGCCAGCCCAGAGCCCTTATGCTGAGATCTTAATCCTCAGATTCTAGAGATATTAGCTGCCAAAAGCCCACAGATATCCTTCTAAAAAAAAAAAAAAAAAAAAAAAAGCCCTCAGCAGACAAAGCTACTGCTCCTAAGAGGAGCCAGCAGACCCACAGCTGCCTGATTACCCAGGACCCTCTGTCCCACAGAGCAGGCCACGCCTGGACTAGCCCTTTCTCCATCCACCCCCTCCTTCCTGCCCTCACCTTGGCAAGAGTCACACCTCTGCCTGAAGGTCATGTATCATGATGCGGTGCGGAGTGCTAAAGAGTAGGACTCATCTGCCAGCACGGAGGCCGCCCACCTCCCAGCTGGAGGTGCCCCACTCATCACCTATGCCCTCCGTGCCACTCCTCCCCAGCTCTCCACCGTCTAGTCTCGTGTTGACAACACTTGAAACTACCGAGAGAACAGGTGTGAGAGGTCATACATGTGTTAATGGCAATACACGCAAATTTTAAACCGCTGCACTGGGCAGCAAATGTGTATGTAGCTTATGTGTCAATTCTCTTCTGATTTTTTTGTATTTGAGTGTTTTTTCTGTATGCACATCTGTGCACCACATGCGTGCAGTGACCACAGAAGCCAGATGAAGGTGCTGGGTCACCTGGACTGGAGCTAAGAGACAGTGTGAGCTGCCTTGTGGGTGCTGGGAATGGAACCTTGGCGCTCTTAATTGCTGAGCCACCTTCCCAGTCCCCTCACTTTCATTTTAAAACCTAAGTTACTTAGGTCATGTGTCCCCCTTGCTCTGCCATCTACCCGGCCCTGCTGACTTCCACTCGGTGGTCTACGCCTGCTGTCTGTACAGAGTGCTCCGATGCACAGCTTCGAAGTACTGCCCTTTCACATGAAGGGGCGAAATCAAGTCCCAGGCAGTTCTACAAACTAAATGTAACAATGTAAGATTTAAGGACCTCTGTGAGACAAGGTCTCACACTGTAGCCCTGGCTAGGCCAGAACTCACTACGTAGACGGGGCTGGCCTGGAACTTACAGAGATCCACCTGTTGGTGTTAAGGGAGTGCACCGCCATATTTGGCTTCAGGACACTTACAGCGGCTGTAGGTAATAAAACCTGCCTGCAGTGGGTCTGCCTTTTACACAGCAGCGTGGGCCGGTGCTTCTGAACTGCACCTAACCAATGGTGTGGAGCTAAACTCTCTAACCCCACCTGGCTCTCAGCCAAGCACTGAGGTCTCCGCGGCCTGGAGCACTAACAGGTTCAAGCTATATGTCAGGAACTCAGTGCGGACTGCCGCTGCCCACAACTGAAACACTCCTCCTAGAGGGAAAAGCCGCTCTTAAGAACCAGGAAGTAAACAAAAGTCCAGAAGACTCTCCCCCAACATTACACAGGTGGGGAGGGTGGCTGGGGAAAAGAGACACTGAGGGCTGAGGAAGCTGCCGCCAGTCGCGCAGGGAATCCTAAGGATGCAGCTTTGGGGGGCTGTCACTCATGCTGGGGCGCTGCCTCTGAGTCACTGTGCTCTAGTCAGGAGCCCCAGGAAACCAACTGTCCTATTGCACTCAGCTAGACTTGGGTGGAACAGTTTCTTTGGTTGGCCATGGGGTAAGCGGACACTTGTTCATGCCTTCTCTGAAAAAGCTACAGAACATGTTGAAAACAAGTGAGAAGATGTAGGGTGAGCCTTGTGCCCGCATAGTCATGTGCTGTGGCAGCACCAGCCATAGGCAGCACCGGGAACGCGGCCCGTGAGGCGGAGGAACTGACCTTTTAATTATTTAACAGTCACATATGGCAAATGGTTACCACACTGTTCAGCAAAGACCTAGAGTTTACATTCTCATGAAAGCAGGACTGGAGAACAATGGCGGCAAACCAGCTCCTAAAACCAGTCGCCTTCAATTAAAACTTTAAAAGAATCACTGACACAGTCCACGCTAGATGACGGTCTAGGATGGTCCCAGATACCTGCACGAGAGGCGGCCTCCACCGCAGGTTCTTCAGGGGCGCAGGGGTGAAGTTGAAGGAGCCGCTGGGCCTCTTCTTCAGCAGCAGCACCACGCCGGTGGGGTTCTCTCTCAACTTCCTCACCAGGTTTTTCAACTGCCACCCGACCTTGGGGAGCCATGAAAAGCCAACCATGACCTCAAGGGCATTCAAGTTATGAGTAAACAGGGAAATGCAAACACGCTTGTCTCAGCACTACTTCAAACAGTGAAACCACTGGGTGCAAAGCGTAATTCATTTTTTATTTATTTATATTTTTAGTATGTAGAGATGGCTCAGCCATCAGGAGCATGAGCTGCTCTTGCAGAGAACTGGAGTTCCATTCCCAGCACCCATGTTGAGTGGCTCACAATTGCCTGGAACTACAGTTCTAGATCTGGTGCCCCAATCTGGCTTCCACGAACATCTGCACATACATACACACGCACACACACGGACAGTTTTAAGTCTGAAGATAATTATATCCCAATATCGAACTCACCACAGTCTGTCTGTTCACCTGAATGACTTCATCACCAGCGTGAATCTTCTGAGATCTGTCTGCAGGTGACTACACGGAAACAAAAAGACCAGGCTTAGGTGTCTGGCCTCTCCTTCTGCCTCTGGTTCTTTCACTATCAGGTTATAAGTGTGACTTTAATAAGAAAACATGAGCATGGCTTCAGTAAGAAAAGAATCTAGGGCCAGGAAGATGGCACAATAGATAAAGCACTAGCTCAGTAAGAAAGGGACTTAAGGTCAGGCGCCCGGGGCCTCGGTAAAGCTGGACATGGTTGGGGGTGTGTTCTGTGTTCCTATAGTAAGACAAGGGCAGAGACAGGCCTCTGCAAGCTTCCAGGCCAGCTATCCTGGCTACTCAGTGGCAAACAACAGACCCTGTCTCAAAGGTTGAAGGCAAGGACTGTCACTCAAAGTTGTCCTCTGACCACCATGTACACATTAACTGTGGCATGTGCATACACACAGGAATACACAAACACACATATATGTGTGTATGTGTGTGTGTGTGTGTGTGTGTGTGTGTGTATATATATATATATATATATATATACATAAGCACACTGGTATATATACACAAATGCACACCACAGACCCACATCATACACAGACATATACAAACACACATGTATACAATATACACATCATATACACAGAAAGATTAAAAAAAAAAAAAAAAGTAAGGCTGGAGCAGTTAATGTCTCAGTGGTTAAGAGCACTGGCTGCCTTTCAGAGAACCCAGGTTCCATTCCCAGGCCTCACAACTGTCTGTAACTCCAGTTCCAAAGAAACTGGCACCTTCACACAGACATACATGCAGGAAAGACAGCAATGCACATAAAGCAAAAATAAATCTTTTAAAAAAAATGTACACTTTGTCCTTCCTGCATTATGCACTGTTATTACTTTACAACAACAAAAGACCATAAAAGGACGTAAGAAGCCAAATGTAGCTACAAAAGCATTTTTGTTTAAGTGGACAAAAACTCCTTCTGTTTAAAATATATCACATGATGGAGAGGAAAAGATAAACCTTTGGTTTCTAATTAAACATTATCTAGGTCAGAGTATTTAATTTTGTAACGTATGTGAGTGGGTGAAACTTCAATTTACAGTTATCTGAAGGCAAAATAGCACCTTTGAACATGAGGGCGGGCAACAAAACTCACAACACACTTGCTGGATTTTTCTCACTCAGCTGCTGTGATAGGCCCAACAGGAAATTAGCAGGCAGCATTAAACTGTGGAAACGCTGCCTCCGGTTTATCAGGGCTCAGCTGAAAGCACAGGTAACTATACCGGATATTTTCAAAAACATCCCAGATGTTGCCATAACAACCAGCAGTACCTCACCCTAGACTAGCAACCAGCCCAACACAGGGACGAAGACACCAACCCAGAGGCTCTTGCTCTTCAGCTGCTTTTTAAAAATGAATGTTCCTCTCTGCAGCAGTGTGTCGGACTCCTGAAGTCAAGTGTGACCCTGCTGACCTCACAGTTAAGCTAACCCTCATTAGTGCCATGTGCCTGACCTTCATGAGCTGAAGCTCCATCTGAGGCAAGCTTCATTTTATAAGCAACAGCCCCAAGTCCAGGAAGCCCTGTTCACAGACACACAATCTTAAAACACAGCAACGACTGTCCTCAGCCGACTTCCTTCTGAAGGATCCTTGTGCCTTTGTTTCTCAAATGTCCCATCAAGTGATTCAGCGCTGGTTTTGGCAGAACACTGATAAAAGAGCCCGATGCCAAAATGTTCTCCAGGTCAGGGGCTCTTGCCCATCTTCACTGTGAGCTGGACTACAGAAAAGTGACGCCTGCCGCGGTGTGCCCTAGGAAAGATGACCTGATGGACAATGGCCCCACTCTTCTGAAGTACAACCAGTTCCCACCTCCTCTAAGGGGAGGAGGCTGGGCAACAGAGAGGGCTCTTCAGGCTCTTGAATAAGATTGAGACATCTGAAAAGAAGTCGGATAGAGAGCACCATGGAAAGATGTGTGGGGCCTGACTGCTCAGGTCACTCTGAAAACATGCAAGGCGTTGCTAAGAAGGGCCTGTGGCTTCATATCAGCCTGGACTCCAGGGTGAAGCCGCTGTTCACCTTCATCCGGAGATCTTATGTGAAATTACAGTTACCCCTGTTGACAGTTGAAGAGCTGGCCTGCGGCGGGCATGTCCTACTGCCAACCAAATGCACAACATCCAGTATCCTGAGTGTAAGGCACCCAGCTATGCCCTTGAGAAGGGAAATCATAGCGACTCCTCAGCCACCTCGTCAAGACTTAGCCCTGGTCTGGCACCGTCCAGGCCCTTAATAAATGCATGCTGAACGACTAAAGCAACGGATATTTTAATATAGATTTTTATAAATATAAAATATTTTATATTTTATAAATATAAATTTTTATAAATATAAATTAAATTTTATAAATATAAATATTTTAAGTAGATTGCCATGTGGAATTAAATGAGCTTCTGGGTTTTTTCCCCGTAGTCTTTAACATAGTGGCATCCCCCCAGCCCTGGATGGGAACACGGGAACAGACTAGATGCAGAGATTGTAGGCCTGCCTCCCAGCTTTATGATTCCATTAGGAACTTGGGAAAGATACATCATTACTCATACCTGACATTTCATTTGATTCAAAGGCAGCATTGCTTAGTCTCCCACTCAACTCTCATCTTTAAACAAAAGGGGACAGAAGAAGAGAGAAACACACAAGCACATGACACATTTATCAAAGAGTTACGTGACTTCCAGAAAACCTGGGAGAATCGGGAACGGTCCAAGTCTCATCAAGCCCGATGGCACAACCACCAAAGTACAAGACTTTACAACTTTATTCTTTAAAGACTGAAATGATCACCATCCTCTGAGTCTCTCCATCCCTAAAACAATGTATGAGGCGGTACTTGAGTCTGTCCTTGTCCTGGTTGTGGGGGACTACACCAATTCAATAGGAATAAGTGGGGCAAATTATATAAAGGATTGTGTTTGATTCCACTGGAAGTACGCCCCAATGAAAAGCAAAGCTTCCTGTGGCTAGAGAGATGGCTCAGAGGTTACGAGCACTGACTACTGCAGTGGACTCTGATCTACTTCCCAGCAGCCACATCAGGTGGCTCACAACCACCTCTAACTCCAGTTCCAGAGCTGTGACTCCTCTGGCACCTGTAGGCACCTGAACTCCTGTGGTACATACAAACTCATGTAGGCACTCTTAATCAACTCATTTGAAGATCCCTTTATCTCCAACAGGGAATACTTAAAAGACACATCATCTTCCACTTACTTTTCTATCAGCGCTACAAGACTCATTTAAAACTTACTCATTACCTCAAGCCATGCCATCAAACTTCCTCAAAAGGCCAAATATAAAACTTAACATTACACACACATTTTTTCATTACACCAAGTTAAAAGAAAAAAAAAAAAAGACTGACAAATCTCCCCATATATTTTGGAATTATTTCCTTCTCTAATGTCTCAGACACATGCTTCTTTTACACAAGCATAGGAAGTTTGCTGAAATAGTCCTACTTCATGCCAGTGTCATTCAAAAGCCAGCCACAGCTCAGGTTGCAAGACAAATACATTTACCTCATTCTACTTTTCTCAAATTCGAAATGTTGGATAGGATAATGAGTAATCCCAAGGTTGGAAAGATGGCTCAGTGGGTTCACCTGGCCCCTGAGTTCAGCTCTCCAGCACCCAGATAAAAAGCTAGGCACAGTGACACACTCCTATAATCCTAGAGCTATGGGAGGCAGAAACAGGAGAAATCCTGGGGCTTGCTGGCCAGCCACTCTAGCCAAGCAGTGAGTTCCTAGTTCAAGGAGACATCTGATCTAAAAAATAATAATAACAAATAATAAGGTGGAGAGCCATTGAGAAAAACGCCGACTTTGACGCCTATCCCACACAGCGCATGCTCATATACATGAGTACATGTGCTCACACATTATACAATGGCCACCAGCTCCAGTTCTCCTGGGGGACAGTGACCCAGGACAACAAAGAGAAAGTTATTTTCTGTACTTTTGGGTTCACACCTCCATGGTGCAAAAGAAATAATTGGCACAAGGGCAGAGGCATAGGTAGGTAGGTAGGTAGGTAGGTAGACAGACAGACAGACAGATAGACAAGGAAACCTGACATGGCACATGAACCATGCACAGAGTGATTTAAATAATAAACTCACAAAAGCTGGTAAGAGGCAGCAGCCAACTGGCTGACAGAATAAACACAACAGGAGGCTAACACTTCAGCTCTCACACCAGGTAACAGCATGTACACACATAACCCCAAAGCCCAGAGCCATGTCGAATGTGTCACCCACCAAAGGGATTCTCACATTTCATGGATGTGCACTCACGTTTTCTGTGGTCCCGGTGATCACGTGCAATCCGTCATAGGTCGATTTGATGTACATGCCCTAGAAGGGATCACCAACGCATTAACCCTGACTCCCGACTCTCACAGAAAGCTGCAGAGAAGCATAAACTTTCAAACACTGAGCAGTCCCTTCGGAACACTGTGGGTTTTTTGTTTGTTGTTTGGTTGGTTTCTTTAGGCTTACAAAACTCCAGGAAAAGTCAATCCAAAGGGGGTGGGGGAAGAAAGACAGAGACAGACAGACACAGAGAAAAAAAAGGGACAGAGACTGAACAACTGAGCACCAGTAGAAGAGATCAGACAGGCGATCTCTTTGATATTATAATGTGTGTTCTGGGCACACAGGATTCTGCCACAACTCTAGGACGGAGGAATTTTCTCAGACTTGCTCAGTGAGCTAGCCATTTCAAACAAGGGCTCTTCTTCTTCGCTTTCTCCCAGGGAAACAATGCAGTTGGCTCCATCTGGTATCAGTGGTCCACAGGGGATGACTTACGGGAGCCTATTGTAATGCAGAGTGGGAGCTGCAGGTGAATCATGTGAACCACTACAACACGGGGAGCAAAGCAGTAACTGCCATTGCTCTGTCTCAGGAAAGCCAAAGGATGGAAGAGTCGCTTTCCAAAGACACACCTTTAGGCAAACTCAGACAAAAATACCATGTTACCAGATAACTGTCTCTACTGTTTGACAACACAAATATATTTTTCCAATTAAATTGTTACAAAATGAGGGACGCAGAAAAAAGGATCTACAGTGAACTTATTCTGCTCTGTAGCCTATGCCACTCTGCAAAAAAGAATCTCACCACTCCTAAAACCCTCAAGGCTCCTGCCCTTCCTCTCAAGGTCTGCCATCTTCAGTCACTAGGCTTTGCCCTACAGAACTGTATGTCCCTCCCCCAGCCGTTGCTGGGATAACTCCATGGTATGACAGGGCAATTCCATCTCCTCCTACTCAGAGCATGGATCTAATTCACTCCTGACTACAAAAATCACATCCAGGAATTCCTCCTGGTTTAGACTGAAGCTAAGCTAATCCATCCTTCCCTCTGAAAGCCGAGTAATAGTGTAATTCTAAGCACTAGAATAGGGGCTTGTTCTCAGTGTGGTTTTTGTTTGTTTGTTTCCCTATTTAGGAGACTGCCTTAAACTCTCCCACAACAATGCATACACTGGCAACCCTGACTCTTCCTCTGTGCCCAGCATCCACTGACAAGTTCACTGCTCTCAGCACTGGGCACTTAGCATCTCCATCTAAGGTCATCATTCAGCAGGCCTAAGTGAAGGCCCACATCTGAGCTCCCTGACTCAAGGGCTCCAAGCTAATCAATCAATGAGGCACACGGGTTTCTGCAGCTCTGCAGATTAAGCCCCTAGGTGACCTGAGAGGAGTCACCTGCGGCGCCCTCCTGAGCGCTCACTGTTCTACACCTCATGCGGGAGGAAAGAAACATTTAATATATAATTTATTCATTATATATCCGGACTGAAGCTCCCTCCCTTAACTCTTCCCAATCCTACCCTCCTTCACTCCCCCCCCCCCGTCCCCTTCCCCTAGTCCACTGAAAGGGGGAATTCTCCTCCTCTGCTATCTGCCCATAGCTTGTCAAGTCTCATCAGGACTGCCTGGATCCTCTTCCTCTGTGGCCTGGTAAGGCCGAATCACCAGGGGCAAGTGATCAAAGAGCAGGCAAACGAGTTCATGACAGAGGCAGCCCCTGCTCCCCTTACTCGGGAATCCACATGGAGACTGGGCTGCCAGTCGGCTACATCTGTGCAGGGGGTCTAGGTCCTCTCCATGCCTGGTTCTTGGTTGGTACAATCTCTGCAAGACCACCTGGGCCAGATTTTTTAGCTTTGTTGGTCTCCCTGTGGGACTCCTGTCCCTGTCTGTTTCCTTCTATCAGTTCCCCAAATGGATGGTACTAGAAAAGATCATCCTGATCAAGGTAACCCAGAAACAGAAAGACACGCATGGTATACATTCACTTATAAGCAGTTATTAGCCATAAAATGTAGGAGAGCCATACTAAAATCCACAGACCAAAAGAAGCTAAACACTAAGGTGGACCCTAGGGAGGACACCTACATCTCATTCAGAATGGCAAACAGGATAGACACCAGAAGGGGTAGAGGAGAGGAAACAGGATGGGAGCCTGCCAAGAGGGCCTCTGAAAGGATCCACCCAACAGGGGATCAAAGCAGATGCTGAGACTCAGGGCCAAAGTCTAGGCAGAGTACAGGAGAGAAACATTTCTGAGATCTTCCTAGGAGTCATTTCCCTCTACCGGCCTCTGCTCACTCCCATCCTAAGTGCCAACTCAGACTTCCAGATTAGATGTTGTTTTGTTCCCACAGACCATCTCTCCTTTGTGGAATGTTTTATATTTCCTTGCATTGCTAAGGCCTAAAAATAAATCTGTTAAGACAGGAGGGTACAGCTTTAAAACTATTTATTTTTGTACTTGAAAGATAACCATCTTTAACAGAGTTTCAGACAGCAAATCCCGAACTGTGGACTAATATAATATAATTTAATACAATATAATATAAGATATAACATACTCCACTACGCAGAGCTACAGGAAGAACAGTGAGACAATTTATTGCTTTGGAAAATGCTGGTGTTCTGCACCAGAGACCAGGAGAACTCTTACCAGGCCTTCCCCAGGTCTGACATTCGGCAGGTGAACTTCCTCCAGGCATGCACACTGGCTCATAACAGGATCCGTGGTAGAGCGCATTGTTTTGTCACAGATACCATTTAAAACCTTGACCTGGAAATGAGGGAGCTCAATCATTAACCACGTTTATCTCAAGCTGACTTAGAGAAACGCACCTCATGCATAGTCTGTGGCCCTGGCCAGCCCTCGCTGTGATAATCCTGCTCAGTGAACAGACACTGGAATTCCAAGCATATACAATCTACAGGAATGTTGTATTGTTTCAGCTTTAAAAAATGTTTCTTAAAAACATGGCTGTTTATGACCACTGTAAAAGCACAAGCCAGGAAGAAACCTTCTTGGAAGTGAAGAAGTCCCCAGATGTAGGTGTCATTCACGCTCTCTTCAATACTGACAGAGGAAAAAAATTAGTTTACTCTAAATCAGTTTGGCTTTGTTGTTGCTGTTGTTTTATTTGTAATAAACTTCAGGCTTGCAGGGTTTGGGAAGGGATCAAGCAACAAATGCACTGTCTCCAGACTTCCTCCCTCTATGCCAGCATCTCCATCATTAAAATCGATATGGTGTTATACAGTTTTACAGCTGATGAACCAATATTTAAATCCTTCATTTCCAGTAGTATTCACTTTTGTGGTGCATGTTCTAAAGGTTTTTGACAAATATTTAATGTTTTATATCCGTTATCAAACCATATGATTGGATAATTTCATCACCATCAGTGTCCCCATGCTCAACACAATAATCCATTTCATTCTTTATTGCCTGGGGCTCCTGGGCAGCACTGATCTTTTCACTGTCTCTATGGCTTTGCTTTCTCTAGAATATCAACCAGCTGGAATCATATAAGAAAGGAATTATATTCAAAGAAAATTACATATAAATTATAAATTAAGGCATCCAGCCTTTTCTTACTGCTTTATTTCAATTAACAACATACATTTAAAATTTCTCTGTATCTTTTCATATTTGATAGCTCATTTCTTTTTATTGTTGAGTAATATTCTATGCTGTGAATATACTATATTTGTTTATCCATTTACCTATAAAAAGACAGCTTGTCTACTTCCACTTTGAGGCAATTAGGAATAAAATGGCTATAAACATTACATGCAATCCAGGGTAGATTTTTGTTGACATTAAGTTTACAGCTCCTTTGTGTAAACACCCAACAGTGCAACTGATAGAATATATAGTTAGAATATGCTTAGTTCTGTAACTGACTGCCAAACTGTCCTCTGAATTGCTTCAATTCCTCATACCTCCAAGCAACGAATGACCGTGCTGCACACCATTGCCAACATTTGCTAGAGGTGCTGAATTTCAGCCACTCTAGTGAGCAAACAGTGGCTTCTCCTGGCTTCAGTCCCTAATCACAAATGGGCATATTTCATGTGCCCTCTCCATGTCTCCTCTGAGTGAAGTATCTTTTCAGACCTGTTTTTAGCTGGATGGTTTTCTTATTACCAAATCTTAAGGCTCTATGTTCTTTGACAAGTTTTTAAAATCTTCTCCCTCCACCTGTGGCTTCACACCTCATGACATTCACTTCCAGAATGTCGCAGAGGAGAGCTTGTGTTTTAATGGAATCTGCTGCTCCTTTTCCTTTGAAAGACTCCTCTTTTAGTTTTCTATCTAAAAATGCCGCTGAACCCCAGATACCTATATTTACCTAGAACATCTCAGTTCTGTAGCTTCACATTTTGCATTTTAGCCCCATGGCCTCAAATTCCTGTCTGTCACACTACAGAGCGACACTGCAGACAAGAGAGTACCCACAGGAAGTGGTCTTCCCACTGAGGCCATGGGGATTAGGCACATGCTCTTGCAATCAGAGCATCTACCATCCCAAAATCAAAGGACCACAGGCATCCGGACATTCCAAAGGGGCACTCTTCTTTCCAAGGACATAATCTATGAGGTGATACTTTTCCACATTCCTCTAGTTTTGCTTAGCTTCCCTATTTATGGAAAATATATTTATAGCAATTTAATTGCCAAATTCCTCAACCAAACAGGAGGGTTTTATCAAAGGGGCACAGGCTGCTTGTGTCAAAAGGAGGAAGTGATGATGAATCCCTCCAGAATGCTCTTTATACAGTCAGAGTACATGCCCCTCCCCATTGTAAAGTTTTTGCCAAGGTATTCTTTTAACTCAAAATAGCTCTGCAATAAAGTATGAATATCATTCTCACCCTCATTTGCATGCTAAGCGTAAGTGTGCTGTGATGAACTTTCCAGAAGAAAACACAGTAAAATCAAACAGAAACAGAGAACGCCATACAGCCAATTACCACAGGAATTTTCAGTCATCTCCTTAAACAATTTTTACTTTTCCATCTAAATCAACAGATTCCAATCCTAAAAGCCAGTGTTTCAAAGTTCATCTTGACACAATTAGCCACACTGAGTGTAATTAATGATTCCCATTGCCTTTGGAAAATGAATTGAATAGTAACCTTTAGAAAATATACTTACCACATTTAAAACTTTATCTTCCATTTCTGCTACAAGGCAATCCTAAAGAAGAGAATTTTAAAAAAAAAAAGTGTAAGAATGAAAAGCTTTTTAAAAATCAGTTTAGCACAACAGGTCAAAATGCAGAAAGTAAGTAAGGTGGGGTGCCCAGCGCCGACAATCCGCAACACAACCCTACACTGAAGGCGCGGGGAAAGTCCAGCAACGGGGGCAGAAGGATTTTAGGAGCTACTGGACCAGGATGTGTGCTGCTAAATAGTGTCTTACAGACATGACAGGGAAACAGCACCCCTAATCTTAAAAAGATATGGTTGTCCAAACAACACCTACATGACAACACGGACAGGGGAAACGCCACCCTCATCTAGGAGAAGAGGCACAGGCTCTGCTGCTGAGAGAAGGAAGACCTGTTTCGTCCAGTGATGAGCCACTCATGAGCAATACTGAAAAGGTTCAGTAGGGTGTGTGTGTGTGCGTGTGTATAGACTTGTGTGTGTGTATGTGTGCACATGTGTATAGATGGCTGTGTGTGTGTGTGTGTGTGTGTGTGTGTGTGTGTGTGTGTGTGTTAACAATAACTGAAGAAGAGGTCATTAACTTGAGACAAAGTAAGGGAGGTGTGGTTTGGAGGGGGTAGAGGGAGGGGTCACAGTAATGTAAACATGTTGGTCAAGTACAAAATTCCAAGAAAAATAAATAGAATCTTTTTAAACACAAAAACTGGCTTAAATCTTTCTAGAAATGACAAGGTTCTAGACATGTCCCCCACCACCTAGCACTCAGCCTGCACAATCCCAGCAGACCTGGATACAGAAGTGGGGCCTGAGTGGATGTGGAGCTGACATTTCTCTTCTCCTAAGTCTCTGTTGTCTTCTAACTCATGGAGCTTATCACCCAAAGGGCCAGGGGACTGATTTTCTAATGAGAAAACCTATTTTAAAACAACAAAACCCTCCCCCTGATGGGGGAGCAGCCTTACCAGGCCACAGAGGAAGACAATGCAGCCAGTCCTGATGAGACCTGATAGGCTAGGGTCAGATGGAAGGGGAGGACCTCCCCTATCAGTGGACTGGGGGAGGGACATGAGAGGAGATGAGGGTGGGAGAGTGGGAGGGGACAACAGTTGGGATACAAACTGAATAAGCTGTAATTAATGAAAATAAAATTAAAACAAACAACAACAACAACAAAAACCCCTACAAACTGACTCTAGGAGCACACAGCTCAGTGAGGGGGTCCTGTGTAGCATGTGCAAGCCAAGGCCCTGGGTTCTAGCCCTGTTACCAAACAAAACCACAGAAATGAAATCTACCTATTGGCCAGTCTGGAGAGTATAAAATGACAAATACAAGAATCCTGCCTATGGTTCTCAACGTGACCCCAGGCTCAGCTAGCTGTGGGCCAACAAGGCAGCAGTCCTTAGCTCAAGTCCTGTCTATAAGAATAGCTTTCAAATGAGGCCTTGGGTAAACTCAGCCACAGAAGTTTATTTTAAGCACCAGTGAGATTAAATCACATACTTCAGGCCTTAGAAGATGAAAAAACTTTAACAAAACATTCATTAACACACTGCCAAAAAAGTGGTATTGAGGTATGCTATTGATGACATTAAATAAAGAGTTGGAATGCAAAGCATTATTTTCTCAGCTAGAGAACAAAAGACTTGGAACACTATGCCAGCAGGGTTAGCCGATTATAGGAATCACCATTGTCCAGAAGCCGTCAAAGCGAAACTTCCACAGGTAGCCTTCTAGAGCTATCTGCACTGGGGGATCTCAACCCGGACCACAGACACATGAAAGGAAATCAGAGAAGCCACTTTCTTCTTTGTTAACTTTTAAAACTAGATTTATTCACTTTATGTATGTGAGTGTTTTGCCTGAATACGTCTGTATACCAGCTATGTGCCTGATACCCTCAGCACCAGAAGAGGGTACTAGATCCCTGAAACTGGAGTTGGGGGTGCTTGGGAACCAAGAGGACGCTGGGAACCAAACAGGTGCCCCTAACTGCTAAGCCATCTCTCAGCCCAAGACCTGGTTTCAGTAGAGTTTATTTTGCAGCACTGAGTACAACACCAAGCTGAGCTAATCTTGTGGTAACGCTAATAGTTTCAGGTGTGGGAAACACAAATCAGTGCTGACTCCATCAGGCTACGGTATCCATTTAGGTTGAAACGTCATGTGTAGCTTGTTCTCCCCAATATCAGTAGAAAGGACAGGGATGGGTTTCTATCCTATATGATTTCAGAATTCGAATTCCCTTATCTTCTTAAAACTTTAATTTTTTTTCCTTTTTTTTACCAGATAAATAGAAGACACAAGAACAGCTATTTTACTGTCCCCAAAATTGATGCTGACTCTCTAGAAAAGCGCATAGGAAAGGGGGGGGGAAGCTAAGAAATTTAGAAATACTTCACCCAAGCATGACTCTGATAGAAACCCAAGCTACAAGAGCAACTTTGTAAACCATGAGTAACTACAGCTTAAAGATGTATTTTTTTTCTACCTGTACGTCACACACAGGAAGCAAACCATCCACTATTACCACAGAGAACTGATACAACAACTTTGGAACCGTCCACTTGTGTGGCCTTATGATGGCAATACAACCAGCAATCTATGTCTGTGGCCCTACAAATTACTGCAGAAAGATGGTCTCCAGTCTTCCTTAGAGACTATCACCAACACAGAAGGCTGCAGTAGAAGGGCACAAGAATCAAGGCTGAGGTATGGCTATCGGTTCCTGACACTTGTTTTTATGGAACTGGAACCCATTCATCCAAATGAGCTTCCTGCCGTGGAAACTGATGAACAGGTACAAGTGAAAAACCCAAACTCTCCAAGCCAGCATGTGAAAGGACTCGCCCATTACTTTCTACCAAGGGCAAGGTGGCTTCCCACACCCATCCCTCCCCGCCCTGAAAGGAAACAGCTGCAGGCATGACTTCACATTATCTGGCAGGGTAGCAGGGGAAGGAAGAAAATGTTCCTGAACAAGTCACCCCCTCATGCGTCACACACTGAAGCAGAGCTTGGTGACAGCCCTTGGTCACCTGGATCAACTGTCAGGGCCACCCAGGGCAGCTAGCAGCTTGCCGGGTGGGTCTCCTCCGCCTCCTGCCTTCACACCACCTCCTTATGAATGGGGTAGACTTGTACAGCCTGCTAGACCTCTATGACAATCTTTCCTCGCAGTAAAATAAGATGGCAAGGCCAACATCTCAGAAAACTGTTGGGAGCTCAATGTGACCACAGGGCGCAAGCATACAGACACAGCAGACATGGAACCCCCTCAGTAATGGTGCCTCCCTCCTCTCCACCCTGCTCCCTGGGCTCAACAGTCCTTTCTCTCTTTCCTGCCAGACAGGAGCTTCATCCCTGCCACTGCCTCTTCATTCTTGCACTATTACACTTTAAGTCCAGTTGGAAATGTGGATCCCAATCCCTTCCTGACTTTGTTTCCTACATCTCGTCTTATGCCCTCAAAACTGGACAAACTGGACAGGAGGACGGACCCCAAGCTTGGCGTAGACTTCAGCACATGCAGCCCTGGAAGTGCATGGAAACGCGCAGAGTGAGAGCCGAGGTGTGGCTCCCTCTTCAGCATCACAAGGAGGGAGGCAGGGCATGCACTAAGAAAGCAGGGAAAGCAGCGCAGGAAGATGTAAAGGAGGAAAGGTGGGTGTGTCTCTTCTAGACAGGGGCTCCAGACAGTCTCTAGTGAAACCTGCTCAGGAGCGGCAGAGGATGAAATAAGAGGAGGGTGCATTTTCTGAAACAGCTTATCTTGTAGGCGCCATTACATGGCACTGGAAATGGCACTGACCTCAGTCACCAACCTGTGTGTGTACATGTGCCCATATACACTAATGACACGTGACAAAGAAATGGGTGCTTTCAGTTACTGCGGGAAACAAATTCTGGACAAGAGCCAAAGACATATCTTCCCCAAACTCCAGAAAGTAACACCCCCAAGTACATTCACTCAGCACCCTTTAAAAGGCATGTACATATATACATACGTATATTTATGTGTGTGTATATATATTCATATACTTATGTTTATTCACACATATGAATGAATTGTCAAAGACAAATCTCAAAGTTATGAAAACCTGTTCAAGCTGAATTTTTTTTTTAATTCCAGAAAACAAGGGCAGCGTATATATTTTCTTAGTTCTTATCCTTAAACTATCAAGTCTAATTCTGGAAAACATCTTCCAAAAATCCAGGTATTTCTACCCCACCTGAGCGCACTCGTTGCGTCAGTGCTGTGCTCCCGATGCTGTGTCACACATGAGGTAACCCTGCCTCTAGACACCTCACACTGTGCTTGCGAGTACAGCTCAGTGCGTGTGCAAGAAGCGGCCCAGCTTTCTAGTGTCAGCACCATACACAAACATAAAAGCCACATCACTCATGTTATTCACATGTAAATAAAACACTCTCTTTCCCTTCCCCCCCACATGCACACTCCGGCACACACAGTCACACACACACATACACACATACACACACACACACACACACACACACTTCTTCCTTTCCTTTTTTTCCTTTTGATTACTCCCCTACATTTTCTGTCTACCTCTTTCCCTGCCAGGATGAACACAATTTTTCTATCCAATTACCAGCTACATTTGCTTTTTCTTTCACACATAGGTTTATGGACATCTGACTATATTTGCGTGTGCATGTATTTATTATATATTTACTAAGCATTATGTGTATATGCTTAAAAATTAAAAATTTTTAAACATCCCTTTCTATATCAAGAAAAAAAAAGAAAGAAAGAAAAAGGTCCTTCTATGTAGCCTGGCCTCTAACACAATACTCTGGCTGCCTCTGCCTCTGCCTACCACGCACTGGAGTTGAAGGCCTGTATCATCATACCTGGCATTTCAGGTCTCATTTTTACACTGCCTTCTTTTTTTTTTCTTACTCAAAAGTGGGACAGGGGAGGGGAACTTACAGGAATTCCACCAAGCCATCTGACAAGACAAACATTAGTGTTCTCATTCTACAGATCAGAAAGTAAAGGCTCCTGAATCTTAAACGACTTGTCCAGGGCCCAGGGTTAACCAGTGGTAGGGGTGGGATTTGAACCTACGCCATTTCTAGTCTGCTCTTAGCCATTAGACTCACCACTCCAGTGAATACCACAGAGAAACAGAAGCAAATGACGGTGGCCACACTAACAAGCATGGTGCCTCTCGTGCCTTGAGTTCAGGCTCCATCTCTCCTGACGAATGGCCACTTCCATCAGCCTGAGTGACAGCTGCCTATCTCCACGGAAGCTCACTTTGGAAATGGCCCTCCACCATGCACCACAAGGCTCCAGTGGGCAGAAACAAGTGCAGAAAGACACTGCAGAATGCGCGGTCACACTGGGCCTGAATGCCGAGGTGGAAAGGAGCTACATCAGTGTATCAGTAGCTCTCTACATACATACATATACATATACACACACACACACACACACACACACACACACACACACACACACACAAGCTTCAAACTAGGGTCCTGCAAGAGGTGAGCACAACTGCCCAAATCAGTCATTCTGATGCCGCCTCCTCAGGGCTGCTCACTGCAGCCATGGAAGCCAACCACCTTGCCTCTCTGTCCTGCGCCCCTTCTTCCCTCCCGCCTCAGCTAACTTCACATGACTTCATACATACATAACTTTGCTCACTAACCAGTCTCTTCCTTCTCCTTGCCCCACACACTAACAGACATCTTACCTGTTTATTCACTCTGGCACTCCAGAGCCTAGAACAGTGGCAGTCACAGATGCCAAGTAAATATTTATTGGAGGAACTATCCGAATGCCTGCAAAGCCAGCATTACCCTGCTCATCCTGCGAAAACAAACCACTGCACCCGCCCTGGCCTCCTCACTTTCCCCATGCTCCACAGCTTCAGCCCAAGCCACGGCACCTCACCAACCACGAGCCGGCACAGAGTGGCACGGTGAGACACTGAGCTGAAGTGGTCCATTCGCTAATTTCAGTGTTCGGCTCTTACACTTTGATGTAATGGACTGCAAGTCAACTTGGTTATAAAAATAAAAAATAAAAAGAATTAGAACAGTAAGGGGGGAAGCAGGGAAGGGAAGGCACCCTTAAGGCAGGTGCTGGGGAGACACCTTCCACCATCAATGCCTGGTCTTAGGTACCATGACACTCATGTATCACAGCTGACATCAGACTTTTTCATCAAAATTACCTTATACATCACTAAAGTGGGCAAAACCAGATCCACTTAGTGTCTCTGTGCCCCTCTGGCAGATCACAGGTCCCAAAGCACATGAACTCCAAATTGAACGGCTGCTCAGGACTAGATTTCAACAAGTGAAGCCACACTTAACTCTTTTACAGAGGAAAACTACCTTTCGTGCGTGCACATGTGTGCACACACACACGCACACGCACACGCACAAACACACGCACGCACGTACACACCCCTCCGTATCTGTTACTACATGGTCAGGAATAATGGAAGGATATTTTTTATTTTATCAGATCATCCACAAAAACAAATATCAAAAGACAAAGTTTTAAAACAACCAGAGATACTGAGGGATGGCTCAGTGGTTAGGGACACTTGCTAATATCACAGGGGACCCAAGTTCGATTCCCAGTATCAAGTTGGGAGGTTCACAACCACCCATAACTGCAGCTTCAAGGGACCCAACGCCCTCTTCCAGACTCTGGGCATCTGCACTCATGTGCAGACACACTCACACACAAACATACACAGACATGTGCATATGCATAGGGGAGGGGGAGACACAACTATTAAAAATAAAAAACAAAGTCTTTAAACCAAATAGATATAAAGGAGGAGACCCCTTCCCGCATTCATAACAAATCCTAAAGTGATGCAGAAGTTCTGCTATATGCCAAGTAACGTGACAGCAATCGGCCTTACGTACTCACAGGGTTGTTTTGTTTTGTTCATAGTTAACATCATAGAAGCTAGACAAATTATGGGCTAATGAAAAACTTTTCAGGCCCTTGTTAAAATATCTAGGTCTGGCTGAAGAGCCACGAGGGAAACCAGAGCATGGGAACCATCACCGCTCTCTACCTCTCTGCCATAGGATGGAGGATCAAAGTGGGACTTTGATGGTTTGCAGAAAGAAGCAGCAGAGTATATCTCCCAGTGGGACCATTTACATAACCATCCCAGGAATAAACGACTGAGGTTTGGGGTTATTTGTTACAGCCTTACAAGCTGTCCTATCCTGACCTTTAATCCCAACAACAGAGGTATCTAAATGAAGCCAGAATCAGCAGGGACTCAGAACAAAGATGACAGTGAGACCTGGATATTACGCAAACTTTGTTTCTTTTCAAAGCACTAATATGTTTGGTAAAAATACAGAAGTATTAAGACAAAGTAATTTCTGAGCCTGAGGCTGCTGGTCATTTTTCTCAGAAGCCATCTGTTCAAATGTAAAGCTTTCATCTCCACCAAACTCTGATGGAAGGGGAAGATGGGACACTTTGTAGACATATGGGATCCCTTGGAAAAAAGAAGAAAAGAGAGGAGAAAGTTCTGGAAATCGATGATGGTGTACTACTGACCTTCTGGACTGTCGTGGTCAGGTCCAAGCACAGTTGAATGATTTTGTTCTTTGTCACGGAGAAATCCGTGATCCCTGTGAACGGAGCCCTGGGAAGGAACAAGAACTCTCTTTAATGACGGGAGGATGATAAAGAAGAAAAGCCCTGAGAGTCCCACCCCAGACACTGGCATGCGTGGATACATTGCAGGTTGGCTCAAGCTATCTCTCATCACACTATTTCTTCTGAAAAGGTAACACAGAAATGTGACCCTGAGGACCAGTTCTTACAGCATCAGAAGGAGCCATACAAACTGCCAAGAATCCCAACAATGACATCATGGTAAAATATCCTGAAAGATCCTGGAGGTAACTATCACCTGTCTAATTGGACTTGAGGCCTGCTCAATAGGAATGACTTCATGACTGGCGCTATAAATTTAGCCAACTCCCTTTGGCTGGTGGGGCCATGGAACCAAGAGGAGAGCCCACCACTGCAGTTTCCTAAACCAGTACGTCTAACTGCATTATATGTCTAAATCTGTGTCCTTAAACCCACAGATAAGTGTTGCTCATCCCTCTTCAAATAAGCTCCTTTTATAGTAGATAGAGATCATGATAGAAAACCATAACTGGTCAAAATGCAGAGATTAACTGACCTTGGGTAACTGCCCCCAAGTAATATATATGCAACACAACACCTACAATCAAGGCCCAGGGAAAACTGGAAAAGGACATAAAGTGAGTGGGAATAGAGAAGAGGGTGAATCCAGGAAAAGTAGAGGGGAAGGAATGGGGGCTGAATATGAACAAGATACATTGTACGAAAGTCTCAAAGAATTAATAAAAATACTATATTAAAAAAAAAAAAACAGGAATCTGAGTAGAGAAAGACAAAGACAAAAAAACAGAACTGCAGTGAACTGAGCCAAGTCCACGAACTACTTCACATACTCCAGCGCTTATGGTTAATCGCAGTGAAACATCCTTTAGCACAGTTTCACTCTCTCTAAACCAGGGCTGATTTACTCCTGTTGCTGACCTTCACAGTAACTTCCAAAGATCTGCTCCTTACCCATGATCCCTGAAATCCAGGGAGAGGGAGACCCAGGGCTTACCGGTCCAGCCAAGCCAGCAAGGCCTTGGCAGCACCAATGAGCTCCACCACAGAAGTAAGGAACTCATTGGGAGGCTTGCGGGACGTGCTCCCATCATAAGCCGGACTCTTCCGCCGGCTGCTTATGTAATTCTGCAAATTGTGGGAAGACGCCCTCAGTTTCAGAACCAAGTTCTTCATATTATCACTTTCAAGGCCATAGTTCTGTGGGAAATAGAATCAAAGGGAAAAAAAAATTGAAAGTATCCACAATGTCTAAACTAAAAATGACTTAGGAGGCCCCACGTAGCTGCAGTAATTCATCCAACCCCCCCCCCAACAAAATCCTGCCTGCTCCTCCCAACTTTCCCACATGCTGGCCTTTACTCTGCTCTTCCCATAGCCTCCTCCTGTCTGAGAGACTTTATTCTCCCTAGCCCCTTATCTATATGCTCTTCATATAGATCAAGGCAAGGTGACTCCATTCCTATCACTCAGGCCTGGGCAGATGTCTCTCACCCTGGGCCAAGACTCCTGACCACTCAGTCCAGAGCATACCAGCTAACTGATGTGCGCATGTGTTCCCTGGGACAGCACAGTGCCTTCCACCTTCTCTCCAGTTTGTCACCTACTTCTGCCCCATTGGGACCAGAGGCCAGGGCTCTGTGTGCTCCTCACCACAGCACCACAGGTGAGGAAGAGATGAATTACCAAGAGAAGGGATGGAGAAAAGGCAGCACTATCTGCTCGCTCACAATTTAATCTGCGGTTTTTGCATTATGTTCAACTTACCTACCTCTTTAGAAACATCAGTTTCAGGCTAGGGAGGTAGCTCAGTGACAGAGTACTTTTGTCACATGTGCAGGGCCCAAAGTTCCATCTCAAGCACCACGAAGATAGACAGACAGACAGATAGATAGATAGATAGATAGATAGATAGATAGATAGATAGATAGA
>NW_026592890.1:3373169-3395475 GCF_907164565.1 Psammomys obesus
TAGATAGATAGATAGATAGATAGATAGATAGATAGATAGATAGATAGATAGATAGATAGATAGATAGACAGACACACACACAGACAGACAGACAGACAGACAGATAGATAGATAGATAGATAGATAGATAATAGATAGATAGATGATAGATACATAGATAGATAGATAGATGATAGATACATAGATGACAGACAGATAGATAGACAGAAAGATGATAGATAGATAGATAGACAGACAGATAGATAGATAGACAGACAGATAGATAGACAGATAGATAGATAGATACATAGATAGATGACAGATAGATAGATGATAGATAGATACATAGATAGATAGATAGATAGATAGACAGACAGATAGACAGACAGACAGACAGATAGATAGACAGACAAGTAGACAGATAGACAGATACATAGATGATAGATAAATAAATACACAGATACATAGAAAGATACATATAGATAGAAGACAGGTAGATAATAATAAATAATAAGTTTTGTATTGCAATTTTATCTTAGGCCCCATTTCAGATTAATAACCAAATAATATGAAACTCTGGTGTGATTCTAGGAACAGGGATATTGTATTTTGTTATAAATACGTTTGTGTCAAGTCAATATCTGGTCCTTTCAGCAAAGAGAGGAGACATTCCTGGAGGCATATGATACTGTCTCAATAGAATTACAAAGGTGCCATTGGGAATCTGGGCGCAGCATACTGGACACTTGCTATGCTGGAAGCTGGGCTAAGCTTGACTTGTGACATTGAGAAAAGTGGCTGGTGAAGGCAGAAATGTGCCTGCAAGTTCAGCACCTCAGTTAGGGTTTCCAGTGCTGTGATGAAACACCATGACCAAAAGCATCTTAAAGAAAGGACTGTATTTTCATCTTACAGCTTGTAGTCCATCATCCAAGGAATTCAGGACAGGAACTCAAAGCAGGAACCTAGAGGCAGGAGCTGTGGCAGAGGCTATGGAGTAGTGCTACTTACTGGCTTGCTCCTCATGGCTTGCTCAGCCTGTTTTGACTATGACCCTGAAATGAGGTCACATGAACAATTTTTACTTATCTCATGTTGACACTCTAAATGTTTCACAGATCTCAGGTGCTTGACCTGCATTACTACTTAACAGCTGAAGAAACTCAGGCCCAAGAATGGTATGTCACCAAATGATACAGGTGACCAGAGACGGTATCCGAAGATGGTGTGCGAGCCCAAACGAGCTTAGCATGCTGTGTACTTCCCCTCCCAACACCCAACCCAAGGGAAAGCCAAGACAGGGGACGGACAAAGGATGGACAACAAGGGTATGGGGACAAACACTTCATCCAGCAACTAGACAGTTAGAAGCCAAGCTGGACCACATGATGTGTCTCAAAAAACAAACAGACAAACAAACAAAAACATAAAAGAATGAGGATAAACTGGTTAGGAACTGTAGAGCAAGTAACCAAAAATGCTTAATTCAAGGAAGTCCTCTTTCCGTGATCCATCACCTCTAAGCATCAGGACATCTCAGAACTGGCTCCAGCCACCTTGCTCTTGGGGACAGCACAGTCTGTACATCTAAAGCATACACATATCCTGGGGTTTGCAGTAACTTTTCTTTTCCAGCAGGAAATGATTAGTTAATAACAAATGGCTTTGGCTTTAGTGAAAACAACTCTAACTGTGAATAGTTTACGGGAGATTTAAATTTGCATTGCTTCTTTCAAAAAAAAAAAGTTTCAGGAGCTGGAGAAACGACTCCGTGGTTAAGGTCAATGGCTGCTCTTCTGAGGGCCCATGTTGTATTCCCCACACCCACACGGCAGCTCACGACCGTCGTGACTCCAGATACTGTCCTCTGCAGACACTGGGCACGCCTGCAGACAAAACTTCCAAACACACAGAAGGAAAATACTTTTTTTTTTTTAAGACTTAATTTTTTTTTTTTTATCTTTTATTTTTTTTATTAATTACACTTTATTCATTTTATATCCCTCCATGAGCCCCTCCCTCCTCCCCTGCCAATCCCACCCTCCCTCCCCTTTCTGCATGCATGCCACTCCCCAAGTCCACTGATAGGGAAGGTCCTCCTCTCCTTCTTTCTGATCTTAGTCTATCAGTTCTCATCAAAAGTGGCTGCATTGTCCTCTACTGTGGCATGGTAAGGCTGCTCCCCCCTCAGGGGGAAGTGATCAACGAGCAGGCCAATCAGATTATGTCAGAGGCAGTCCCTCTTCCCATTACTATGGAACCCACTTGGACACTGAACTGCCATGGGCTACACCTGTGCAGGGGTTCCAGGTCATCTCCACAAATAGTCCTTGGTTGGAGTATGAGTCTCTGGGAAGTTCCCTGTGTTCAAATTATCTTGTTCTGTTGCTCTGCTTGTGGAGTTCCCGTTCCCTCCAGCTCTTACTATTTCCCACTTCTTACATAAAATTCCATTCACTCTGCCCATCAGTTGGCCATCAGGCTCAGCATCTGCTTAATTTTTAAAACTCAGAGAGGCCTGGAGAGCTGCCTCATCAGTTGAAGCCCACATGGCTCTTGGGGAGGGCGCAAGCTGGATTCCTGGCCCCCACGTCAAGCAGCTCACGACCATCCGTACCTCCAGCTCCAGGAAATCTCATACCTCTGGCCTCCACAGGCACCTGAACTCACATGTGCATACTCAACTCAGGCACACAAATAATTAAAAGCAAAATGAAATCTTTTTGTAACTTGGAAGTTTTGAAAGGACTTAAGACAAGTTTTAAAAGCTTTTATATAAAATTTGAAAGAACACAAATTTCAAAACGTTTTTCAAATTAACATTGATATCTTATCTAAATCTTACATTACCTTATTCTTTTCCCCCTGTCATTGGGTTTTTCCTAAAGTCTAAAATAAGGGCTGGAGAGATGGCTCAGCGGTTAAGGGGACTTAATGTTCTTCTAGAGGACCCAGGTTCAAATCTCAGCACCCACATGGCAGCTCACAACTGTCCATAACTCTAAGATCTGACAGATAGACATACATGCAGACCAATGCACATAAAATAAAGGTAAATAAGGTCTAAAATAGAATATTCTCATTCTATGGAGCAGAGGAAGTAAGGATGAGTTGCTTTCATGGCTTTAACTTCAAAACCTCACAAGTGAAGGGATAAGGAGCCCATAACACAGCTTTTTTAGAAGGGAAAGCCTGAATCTGGGAAGCCAGGGGCAGCTCCCTCAGCCTGTCAGTTACCCACGTGCTAACTTATACCAAGAGCATTCAGTTCACTAAAAGCAGAAGGGGCCAGTGTCTGCGGCTAACATCACCACAAATGACTCACAATTTTTATTCCCATATGACACTCACTTCTGGAACCCAATGAAGAATAAAATACACTTGCAGAAGACTTCACGCTGCCTTCCCTAGCAAACCCACCACTTTATAAATAAAGGCGAAAAGGAGAAGGGTGCTTTCATAACTGCTTCTTTCCATTCTCCATTTGGGTTTGTTCTAATTGGTTTCTTTCACCCAAATAAATCATAAAACTAAAAAAAAAAAAAAAAAAAAGATAAGGTGTGCATATACTTGAACAGAATTTTAAAAAGAAGAAAAGTAGGGAGATGTCCCCTCCCCTTTGTTCATACTCCATAACAAAGAGAGAACAAGACATGAATTCTATTAGCTGGAAAGAACCCTACTGTAAAGGCATAATAGGAAAAGGATTGCCGACTTCAGGTCCCCACAACCAAAGGGAAAATGAAGACTTTCTCAGACCAGGTCTGATTATTTTCATGAGTCTTTGCCCTGAAACCTGCCTCCTTCAAAAACTGATCTTCTACAAGGCACCAAGAACACTTGAATAGGGCTGAGTGTGTAGCTTGGTGTCAGTGTTTAGCATGAGGAGAAGAGGATGAGAAGGAAGAAAAGAATGTGGTGAATAAACTAAATACTTCCCTGAAAGCCCTCCATGGGTCCTTCTGCCTTGGTGTGGCCTTGTTAGGGGCTGACTATCTGCAACCCTCTCCAGGTCTGGGTGAGAAGCCGGGAGGTTTCTCAAGTGGCCAGAAGGAAAGAGGGAAGATTCTCGTAACTTCCTTTTTTTAATTTAATTTAATTTTATTAATTACACTTTATTCACTTTGTATCCCCTCATAAGATCCTCCCTCCACCCCTCCCGGTCCCACCCTCTCTCCCCCTTCTTCATGCATGCTCCTCCCCAAGACCACTGATAGGAGAGGTCCTCCTCTCCTTCCTTCTGATCTTAGTCTATCAGTTCTCATCAAGAGTGGCTGCATTGTCATCTTCTGTGGCCTGGTAAGGCTGCTCCCCCTCAGGGGGAGGTGATCAAAGAGCAGACAAATCAGATTATGTCAGAGGCAGTCCCTCTTCCCATTACTATGGAACCCACTTAGACACTAAACTGCCATGGGCTACATCTGTGCAGGGGTTCTAGGTTATCTCCATGCCTGGTACTTGGTTGGAGTATGAGTCTCAGGAAAGACCCCTGTGTTCAAATTTTCTGGTTCTGTTGCTCTCCTTGTGGAGTTCCTGTCCTCTCCAGATCTTACTATTTCCCACTACTTACATAAGATTCCATGCACTCTGCCCAACAGTTGGCCATAAGTCTCAGCGTCTGCTTTGACAATCTGCAGGGCAGAGCCTTTCAGAGGTCCTCTGTGGTAGGTTCCTAGGTTGTTTCCTGTTTTCTTCTTCTGATGTCCACCCTCTTTGCCTTTCAGGATGGGGATTGAGCATTTTAGTCAGGGTCCTCTTTCTTGATTAGTTTCTTTAGATGTACAGATTTTAGTAGGTTTATCCTATGTTATATGACTGGGAAAGAATCTTTACCAACCCTTTATCTGACAGAGGGCTAATATCCAGTATATATAAAGAACTAATGAAGCTGAAAAGCAGCAAACCAAGTAATCCACTTAAAAAATGGGAACAGAGCTAAACAGAGAATTCTCTGTAGAGAAATATCGAATGGCAAAGAAACACTTAAAGAAATGCTCAACATCATTAGCCATTAGGGAAATGCAAATCAAAACGACCCTGAAATTTCACCTTACACCCATCAGAATGGCCAAGATCAAAAACTCAAGTGACAACACATGCTGGAGAAGTTGTGGAGAAAGGGGAACCCTCCTCCACTGCTGGTGGGAAAGTAAACTGGTACAACCACTCTGGAAATCTATCTGGCGCTTTCTCAGACAACTAGGAATAGCGCTTCCTCAAGATCCAGCCATATCACTCCTAGTCATATATCCAAAAGAGGCTCAAGTACACAAAAAGGACATTTGCTCAACCATGTTTGTAGCAGCTTTATTTGTAATAGCCAGAAGCTGGAAACAGCCCAGATGCCCCTCAACTGAAGAATGGATGCAGAAATTGTGGTATATCTATACAATGGAGTATTACTCAGCAATGAAAAATAAGGAAATCATGAAATTTGCAGGTAAATGGTGGGACCTGGAAAGGATCATCCTGAGTGAGCTGTCCCAGAAGCAGAAAGTAACTTCTTAAAAGTATTTTAAAGGCACCACATACAGCTTTGCCTCTTCTTTTCCACAGTGCTTCAGGCTTTGGTCATGTTCTACTATACATACCCAGTGACACAGGATCAAAGTAAACCCATTGCCTACATCCACAAAATGGCAACCCAAGAAACATGTCATTTATAGTTTTCTATACATTATCAGCCCCCAGCAAAGACTCCCCTGCTGTGCAACACCTCTTCATCAGAGAGAGAGAACCTTTTTGAATGTGTGCTATGGGTACAACAGTGAACGGCCTGAGGGGGACACAATGCAGACAAGCTATGCTGATTCACACAGCGATTCCCCAATGTGGACATGCTGTGCCAACTCATACAGCGATTCCCCTGAACCCAAAAACCTGGGGTCACATCACTCAACACTGGTACTGACTTCAACCTTGTTCACACCTCATCTTCCTTTAGCCTTAAAAATACCTCTGTCTTCCATCTCAGTCTTCAGGAAACCAGAGCGTGACCCACTTTGCAAAGAGCATCGGTCTCCACTATGTTTCCTAGTACCCACTACCTGTTTCCAGCCAGTGCTGCCCCATGGAACTGCCCGAAGCCCTGTGCTCTGATACAGCAGCCAGTGGCACCCGCAGCTACTGAGTACTTGCGACACAGCACAACAGAGAGCCGACTTTTAATTTTAATTAGTCCTCAGTTACTCAGCCGACTGTGGCAATTGTTCCCTCGTGAGAACAGGGCAACTATGAAGCCTGTCAGTCATCCTCTGCCATAGAAACGTAGGGTAGAAGTGGTGGGATTTGAACTTATGATGGTTTATCCACTCCTCACCATCTAGCTATGATTCACCAATTTGGAGAATTCTTCTCTCTGGTTTAGGTCCCTCTCCATTCTAGTTGTCCTTAGTCATTGCTCCAAAACTTTCCAGTGATTTTTTTAACCCCTCTGTCCTTCTGTCCTTTCTTAATCCAACTTCTGTCCACTTCCTGCCCATCAAAACAAAAACAAAAACATCAGCTAAAACAAGTTTACCTGGAAACCTTTGTTGTTGTTGTTGTTTGAGACAGGGTTTCTCTGTATAGCCTTGGCTGTCCTGGACTCGTTCTGTAGACCAATCTGGCCTGAAACTCACAGTGGCCTGCCTCTGCCTCCCCTAGTGCTGGGACTGTAGACATGGGCATGTACCACTGCATCCGGCACCTGGAAACCTCTTAACAGCAGCAAGGTCAACTACAGCTCCACATTATCTGCCCAGCAAATGAATTATTCAAAACAAAGCCTTCTCACTCATGTGGCCCTCCAAAGATCTGCATGGCATCAGATTGATTAAATAAACACTATAATTATGCTGCATAAGAGTAGTATTTTACAGGAGATTATACGAAGACTGAAGACATTCAATAAAACCATATTAGACTCCCTCCCACCCAGAAAAACACTTTTCCTTCCAGACTCTGGGGAGGGATGTCACTCCTCATTCCTCCTCCTCCCTGCAATGCAGCCCGGGTTCACTGCTTTACAGAGCAGGTCCCAGTGAGACTGAGGTCAGAGCGTGGTCTACAGAGGAAATTAGGAGGAAATTGTAGGAGATAAAACACAGCTTTAGGTTCTGGCACTGGTCCAGCTTTGTTCATTTCGGTGCAGTGTTTTAAGAGGTAGCGAAAAGGAAAAAGCCAAGAGGCTACCCACAGGCTACTGCTACTTCTTCCCGCCTTCCCACCCCCGCTCTCCCCACCCAAAACATAATGTGTCCGCAGCTGACCTGTCCCCTTCACCTTCATGCTTTGGGTTCAGACCAATTTTCTTGTCCTCAAAGTATACTGCAAAGTGAAAGAGACAGACAGGACAGCGCAGAACATTCTAGCAGAAAAGACGGCAAATCCATGCTCCCCTGAAAGTGTAACAGGAATAAACTTGAGCATGTTTGGCCCTGAAGAGCAGTTTTAATAATAAACAGGCTGCTAGGGCACATCCCCAGCCACGCAGAACGCCCATGTGTGTCCACAGCCGCATCTAAGGTCACAGTTACTGTACAGCTGAGGGGAACAGACACCACGTTCCCCCAGGGGTCAAGAAGGAGTAGCCTGGAGCAGAGCCAGGATTGAGATACAAAAATCCTGCCTCCCAGGCCAGCACTCAGACTACTTGGCCACCGTGTCTCCCTTGTGGCAGCTCATTTATCAACCACATATGATTTCCCCATTACTTTCCTAAACAAGAGTGGCGCATCTCAGAGCAGAAGACAAGGCTCTGTCCATTTTAAGACAAAGCATACTCACAATGCGGCAATGGTATAGAGTCAGTGGGATGCAGACCAGTGGTGGCAGCGTCGCCACGCACACTCGTTCCCACCGTTCTGGGCGATGTAACCGTATCTCCCCTGGGCTCCGGTTCAGAGTATTGCTAAGCCAGCCTGAATGCTGGGGACGGTATGCGACCCTGACAGCTAAGTGAGCAACTTCGTAAGCACCATGACAGGAGTCCCACCCGGGGCCTGCCAGTTTGTAAACAAACGCCCTTACAGGCGTTCTGAGGCCACATCTGAATGAATCACTTAGGAACCATGGGTATCACTGCACAGGACTTAGGCAGAGCTCAAACACCCACCAGCTAGAACAAAGTTCACATTCCTGCCCATCCAGCTGCCATTTCTTTGGCTGATTATTTCAAACAAAAACACTACTTATTTAAACAGAGTGAGTATCTGTGAAACTCAGAGCACTTTTTATAGTAGCAAAAACAGAAGTGAACATTTAGCATTTCTCATTTCAGGTTAGAAAACGGCATCTTCATTCACAGCTGTCTCCATCATTCTGTACCTTATAAAAGATTGAAAATAAGGCTAATACAGACATGTTCTGGTATTTTGTTGCTGTTTTTGTTTTGGTGACAGATAACACTTTTCGATATATGACAAGACTGTAAACATTTCAGACTCTGGAGGGTATGTGGCCTCTGTTACAGAGACTCCATTCTGTCCTTGCAGTACAAAGACGGCCTCAGGTAATAAATATATCAATGACTACGCACACTGAGTTCTAATAAAACTTTATTTGACAGACAGAGGTGTGATGTATGTGTGTTAGTGGGTGTAAATGTGGATAAAGGATAGGACACGGGAAAAGAAGAGCAGAGAGAGTAAAGATAGGTGCTGGGGAAGAGTGAGGTGAAAATACATTCCAAAGAAGAAAAGAGCCTGAGGGAGAATTAAAAAAGGGGGAGGGGGAGGCAAGGAGGGGAGATAAAGGGGAAGAGAACCCACTAAAATACACCTTGTTTAAAAACACCATGTTATCTAATACCTTGTATGTTAATTTTTAAATTCATTCGTTCATTTGGGAGGGGGAAGAAAACAGCTTGAGGAAGCCAGCTGGTAAACACTTCCTTGTAAGTATGCGGTCCTAAGATCAGCACAGTATGCCCAGCACACAGATAAACAGGCCGCACATGATGTCACACGCCTGCAACGGGGGGGGGGGGGGGGTTGCAGACAGAAGGATCCCTGGGGCTCACTGGCCAGATAATCTACTCTAAGTGGTGAGCTCCAGGCCAGTGAGAGACCCTGTCTCAAAAGTGGACAGGGTTTCCACAGATAACACTCAAAATTGTCCTTCAGCCTCCCCGCACAGACACACACACATGCACATGCCCTTAACATGGATGTGAATGCACACAAACACATGCATACATGCATAAAAAAGTGTGCCTGACCGAGCTCATAGCTCATCATCTCCCAGCCTTTCCTCTAGTAAACATCTTGTTTTTCTCCTGTTGTTTTCCACTGATGCTTCTTTTCAACACGTTAAGAGTGAGGATGGGAAAGAATCTTCACCAACCCTTTTTCTGACAGAGGGCTAATATCCAGTATATATAAAGAACTAATGAAGCTGAAAAGCAGCAAACCAAGTAATCCACTTAAAAAATGGGAACAGAGCTAAACAGAGAACTCTCTGTAGAGGAATATCGAATGGCAGAGAGGCATTTAAAGAAATGCTCAACATCATTAGCCATTAGGGAAATGCAAATCAAAATGACCCTGAGATTTCACCTTACACCCATCAGAATGGCCAAGATCAAAAAGTCAAGTGACAACACATGCTGGAGAAGTTGTGGAGAAAGGGGAACCCTCCTCCACTGCTGGTGGGAATGTAAACTTGTACAACCACTCTGAAAATCAATCTGGCGCTTTCTCAGACAACTAGGAATAGCGCTTCCTCAAGATCCAGCCATACCACTCCTAGGCATATATCCAAAAGAGGCTCAAGTACACAAAAAGGACATTTGCTCAACCATGTTTGTAGCAGCTTTATTTGTAATAGCCAGAAGCTGGAAACAGCCCAGATGCCCCTCAACTGAAGAATGGATGCAGAAATTGTGGTACATCTACACAATGGAGTATTACTCAGCAATGAAAAATAAGGAAATCATGAAATTTGCAGGTAAATGGTGGGACCTGGAAAGGATCATCCTGAGTGAGTTGTCCCAGAAGCAAAAAGACACACATGGTATATACTCACTCATATAAACATACAACATAGGACAAACCCGCTAAAATCTGTACATCTAAACAAACTAAGCAAAAGAGAGGACCCTAACTAAAATGCTCAATCCCCATCCTGAAAGGCAAAGAGAATGGACATCAGAAGAAGAAGAAAACAGGAAATAACCTAGGAACCTGCTACAGAGGGCCTCTGAAAGCCAGAAGAAGAAAACAGGAAACAACCTAGGAACCTGCCACAGAGGGCCTCTGAAAGGCTCTGCCCTGCAGACTATCAAAGCAGAGGCTGAGCCTGATGGCCAACTGTTGGGCAGAATGAATGGAATTTTAGGTAAGAAGTGGGAAATAGCAAGAGCTGGAGAGGACAGGAACTCTACAAGGAGAGCAACAGAACAAGAAAATTTGAACACAGGTAACTTCCCAGAGACTCATACTCCAACCAAGGACTATTCATGGAGATAACCTAGAACCCCTGCACAGATGTAGCCCATGGCAGTTCAGTGTCCAAGTGGGTTCCATAGTAATGGGAAGAGGGACTGCCTCTGACATAAGCTGATTGGCCTGCTCTTTGATCACCTCCCCCTGAGGGGGGAGCAGCCTTACCAGGCCACAGAAGATGACAATGCAGCCACTTCTGATGAGAACTGATAGACTAAGATCAGAAAGAAGGAGAGGAGGACCTCCCCTATCAGTGGAGTTGGGAAGGGGCAGGAGGGGAGGAGGAAGGGGTTTATGGGGGGATACAAAATGAATAAAGTATAATTAATAAAAGTTAAATAAAAAAATTAAAAAAAAAAGAGAGTGAGGATGGGCTGAACCTCAAGAGGACTTGGGAGACTGAGGACCTGAAGAACGTCAGCACAGAAAAGGTCACCTTCTCCCAGACTAACCAGTGCACAGAGAAGGTCAACGGCCTCCAGCACCAGCTCCTGGTGTCCAATCCGCGTGACCCCCAGTTCCTCGAGATCCTGGTGGGAGATCTTTAGCAGCTGCTCCCCATCTATCTTCTCGCGCTCAAACTTGTGGACATACGGCTGCAGGCAGTCATCTAACCCTATGAAAATAAAATAGGGAAGGCCCGTTACTGTCAAGCTGTCACAGAACGCCAAGCATTGCCCACATTTAAACCAGTCTTAGCAACCATCAAATACGCTGTCGCTGTGCTGTTGGGACTTGATCATCTCCGCATGTGCTCCACCAGAAGGGCACCTTTCCTGAGGCACCTTCTCATCTCAAACTCCCAATCGGACCCAGAGCACAGCTTTATGGCTGGCGCCCCCCATCTCCTGTAAACTAAAGGGATAAACAACAACCCCCACTAATTTGAAATATTAGTCTCTGTACTAAAGGTATGGTACCCATTTGCTGAGCAACCCCTCTCCAAGGACAGCATTCCTCGCCCAGGAGGCCTGCCAATCAAGATGCTTGCTTCTGTGGTTGATACACAGCCAGCCCAGCAACAATGCTCCAGGGATAGATTCAGGGATAACCAAGTGACTTATGCGGAGCCAGTCATTCTCTTCCTTGATATGTGATATGCAGATACAAGAAACAAAGCGAAGTCACGGGACATGACCATGGCGGAGGGCGGGCACTTCTTTGGTCAGTTTTCTGAGAATAACTCCATTTGAGAGAGCAGAGAAAGCACTCTGACTAGGACCTGCAGTCCCTGGATCTGACTCCACCCCAAGAGTCTCCCACCTAAACAAGCAAATCCTCCATCTGGCTTCCCACTGTGGGGGATGAGAATTCTGTGATGAGTACAGGCATTAAAGGACAAGGTGACAGCCCCCAGGCCAGGATAATTTTCCAAGTCACATACTACTTACTGCAAGTAATGCCTCATCTTTTTTGGTTTTTCGGGACAGGGTTTCTCTGTGTAGTCCTGGCTGTCCTGGACTCGATTTGTAGACCAGGCTGGCCTCAAACTCACAGAAATCCACCTGCCTCTGCCTCCCTAGTGCTAGGATTAAGTGAATGTGCCACTGCTGCCAGGCTTAATGTTCTTATGAAACCACTAGGTCGAGTAAGACAGACAGCCTTGGGAATCTTTATTCCTATACACAGAATTTCCGGGTCACCTTCTTATCAGGATTTCTGTGGAAAAAAATGACTTCAAACCAATTAATCTGCTTGAGCTTAACAAGAAGACACCTCAGTATTTCAAAAGATTATATATATGATGAAAAGAGACACTATTTATACAACTTCAATGCCTACATGAAGGACAAACATTTAATTTAACTGACCAAAGCATGTGGAAGGCATCCCAACACAGATACATGTGGCTGGACACGTATGTAGGCACATAGACACACTTCCATGCTCATGCATTTATCCCATTCAACCTTTTTAAAAACTGTGTCATAGGTGGGTATTTTAAAAAGTATTTAAAATACTTTACTTACTTGAGTACTTGGCAATACTCAATTCCATAGGTCTTATAATCTGAAGCTAAACTCCATCTCTGCCCCACAAATTTCCACTACTTTCCTCCTGGTAAGACACACCGTGAGACCATCTAACCTTTCTGAGCACACATCTATACAAGGGAGGCCATGTCACAGCAGGAATATAGGGGGCATGTAAACCCAACCCTCGCCAACATCCTTGAGTGTTGTCCGTGGCACGAAAGTCAGGCAGGCAATGGAGGTTGAATACTACCAGGTACTGAGACAGATGTCCCACCTGGGGTCAAAGGCCACCCCAGCAGTAGGCCAAGTGTCTACTGTCTGCCAATAGATCTCCCTGCAGCAGTGACAAAAGCTAAGACTGGAAGCCAGCCTCCTCGATACCCTGTCTTGGCTTTCCAGATGAGGAAAGTAAGGCTCCTACCAGGTCTGTAATCAGCTACAGTCATGAGTGGGGAGATGCCATGAGGATCAATTCTGCCTTTGCTTCTCTTCAGTGGAGACCAAAGACAGAAGCCAGAATTAAACCAAGGTCTGCCGGCCATGGGCCTTGCTCTTTCATGTTCTGCCTAGTAGATGAGGCATTTTGACACAGGACAATAAAAACCCTTCTCTGACACCTTCCTGAGTCTAATCACAAAGCCATTACTATAAACCAATCACAGACTCTTAGCAGAATGTAGAAGGTTCTTCAGATCTCAATGAACAAAAATGGAGGAAGCAAAGACTGTAATATTTAGTCGTCTCTAAGCCTTATCATGAGCAAACCCGACACTCTCTTCCCCAAGATGTGGCCTTTTCTAGCCTACTTCTAAACTTTCAGAGGATGTTTCATTAGTCATAAAGGTTCAGAACAGTTACGTTACACTAAAACCTTGTGTCCAGCCAAAACTCATACACTGACAGCCTAACTCCCAAGACCTCAGAATATATTTAGAGCTTTCAAAGAAGCAATCAAGTTAAAATGACGTTGCTGATAGGGGAGGTCATCTTCCCGTTTCCTCTGATCCTAGCCTATCAGGTCTCATCAGGACTGGCTGTATTGTCTTCCTCTGTGACCTAATAAGGCTGCTCCCCCCTCAGGAGGAGGTGATCAAAGAGCCAGCCACTGAGTTCATGTCAGAGACAGTCCCTGTTCCCCTTACTAGGGAAATGTCAGAGACAGTCCCTGTTCCCCTTATTAGGGAATCCACTTGGAGACTGAGCTGCCATGGAGGAGATGAGGGAGGGAGGGCAGGATTGGGAAGGAATGAGAGAGGGGGCTAGAGCCGGTATACAAAGTGAATAAACTGTAATTAATTTTTAAAAATTTAAATTAAAAAAAAACAAAGTCCAATCTATTAAAACAATTACAGTTTCTCTAAAACTATATTAAAAAAATGACATTGCTGGCATGCTTTCAACCTGTGACTGATAAACTTGTAAGGAAAAAAGAGATCACGGGGAAAAGGTAACTATCAACAAGCCATAGAGAGAGACCTTAACCCCAGGCTTCCAGCCTCGGGAACTGTAAAGATGGAAATTCACTGTTTCCACCCTCACTGTCCCTCACTCTCTGACACCAGAGCCCAGGCAATGCCGACAAAGCTAACTGTTCTATACACTCATCCACAGATATAATTTCCCATGGGCCAATGGGACTAACACCGATGCTCATGGTACCAGGAAAGATTATTACTCAAAATTCAAGCACCATGCTGACAGACTGACTCACACTACTTTATATGGACAGAATAGGTTCAACCATTAAACTTACAACAAAAGGGCTGGGAGCATAGCTTGGACGCTGGAGTGTTTAGCTAACACACACATAGTCTGGACTCCATCTCTAGCACATAAAGCCAGGCAAGGTGACACACACCTGTAACCCAGCACTTAACAGGTCCATTCAAGAAGGGATATGTCCAATGACAGCCTCAGCTATAGAGTAAGTTTGAAGCCAGGTGGAATACATGAAAACCTCTCTAAAAACAGGCAAAATGCACCGTGGCTACTGGAGAAACAGCACCCCCTAAAAGGTAAGGAGTGTGGATAACACAGAGTCCACCATCATTTCCAAAATCCACAGAGGAAACGAGGTGTCGGAAGCAGAACGGCAACCCTAAGGAAGCGTTTGGGGCACTGAGAAGCCAGATGGATTATAATGAACATTGTGGCGCTCAGGCTGTAAGGATCAGAAGTTGACTATGGAAGTTCACAGACTTCAAGCATGGCCTCCAGGCTTCTAAGGGGGTGTGGGCAGTCTGAGCTCAAGTCACCAGAAGTGCCGAGATGCAGTATTATGGAGTGAGGTGGGGTCAACACTGAATAACTGTGTCTTAAATGGCATTGCCCAGGACTGCATTACCCCAGGGCACCTATTTATCCTATTGTTTACAATATAATTAGGCATTGGTGAACAGCTGATTTAGACTATTGCTCAGCCCCACAGAGGAGAGGGCTTAGACACGAGTTAACCAGTCTAATGGCTTCTGCTTCACTCTCAAGTATCCTGTCTTCCAGGAACTTACAAGAGACATGGAGTTAAGTAAAATTAAGTTAAACGCATGCCACTTACCCAAAGCCAAACTTCACATTTCATCTTTATTAATATGACCCAACTCTGGTAGGCCCACTGGGTTTGTAAGATTCTTACGTGCTAGAGTCCAAATAGCTGATTCTGGCCCATTATGATGTTTGTTATTTACTTTTAACACAACTTGTTTTTGTCACACTAAGTCTTACAGTGGTGGCTAGAGATCAGACATAATGGAAAGAGAGCTATTAAAAATACCAAAATTGGGCTGGCGTGACAGCTCAGTGGATAAAGGCACTTGCCGACAAGTCTTACAGCATGAGTTTAATCCCCAGGACACAAACAGTAACAGGTGAGAACTGGTTATATCAAGGTATCTTCCGATTCCCATGGCATGCACATGCCCCCCCACACACACACACAAACACACATGCAAACAAAGAAAATAAAAGTTTAACTAAATAAACCAAAATTGATATTTCTAATCAATGATGATCAAGATCTCTCAAGAATCATCTGAAACATAAGATTCCCTAATCTTTACTAAGAAACTCAGTCTTATATGTGCACTACCATGACGGTTTGAATGGTAACTCTCCCCCATGGTTCTGGGAATTTGAATGTTTGTACCCAGTCAGTGGAGCTGTTTAAAAGGGTTCGGAGGTGTGGCTTTGCTAGAGGAAGTAGGCGGCTGGAGGCTGGCTTTCAGAGTTTAAAGACCCTTGCCCTTTCTAGTTCTCTGCTTCCTGCTTACAGTTCAGGATGTGCTCTCGGCTTCCTGCTGCAATCCTCATGCCTGCTGCCTGCCTGCCATGATGAAAACTAACCCTCTGCAACCACAGGCCAAGAAGCCCTTCTGTAAGCAGCCGTGGCTGCAGTATTTTAGCACAGCAACAGAAAACTAACGAAGACACGTTCTTTCTGGTTTTAAAAACATTTCTAAAACTTTATCTTGTTGTTTCTTTTTTTTTTTTTTTTATGTTTATGTCTTAAATAACAATGTGCCTGGTGGTATAGCACTCGTGTTACTTACAGATTATTTCTATTTTTTTTCAGATTTATATTCATTTTTTACTTTATATGTAATGGTGGTCTGCCTGAATGTATGTGTACGTACCATGTGTGTGCCTGGTGTCCTCAGAGGGCATCAGGCTCCCTGGGATTAGAATTATGGATGGTTGTTAGCCACCGTGTGGATGCTAGGCATCCCGGGTCCAGTGGAAGCAGTAAGGACTCCGTGCTGAGCCACCTCTCCAGCCCTAAATGTCTACTTCTCACAGTCGCTGTGTGCACATCAATACCTGCTTACGGAAGCGACCGCCTCTAAAGCTCAAAAAAGACACTCTAACTCCCCTCCTCCTCCAGGCTGCCTCGTTAACTTCCCTATTGGGTTAATTATCTTGAAATTGACAGGGTTCTCTAGGCTAAATTCTTAAAACCATCTTCCTACTATTCTCATTCCCCGCCCTTCGCACTCACGGGCTCATCTCCACTTTCTGTCGCCCGCATCTGCTGGGTATCCCTTACACGGCCTAAGTGTCACCCAAAGATCTCTCTATCTAAAAGTCTCAGTCCCTAGCCTACGCGGTTGAGAGGTGGTGAAACCCTTAGGACTGGGACCCAGGAGGAGGAAGGTAGGTCACTCCGGACACGCCCATGAAGGAAAAATTGGGCTCTTTCCAGCTGTCAAGATGTATACATCCTCCTCAACCCGACACACTCCCACCATGCTGTGGTGCTACCCCAGGGGCCTGGACACAATACACCAACCAGCAAAGGAACAGAAGCTCCAATCCTGTGAGCCAAAACAAAGGCTTCCTCTTTTGAAGCTGATTATCTCAGATGCTCTGTTACAGGAACGGAAAGGTGATGCAGCCTTGTCCCCGCCTTTCTGTCTGAACTGTCACAGCTACATACACCCCTTCCCTGGGTTTCTGCAGGAATCTAGAAGCCAGACATGTGCTCAGTCTCTTACTCCTCCTCACTGACCCTCCGTAAGTCCCTCTAAGCAAACCATCCCACAGCCACGTCCCAGCCGAACATGGCGCCACACGCCCTCCTGAAAACGTCTCTGCAATCCCACCTTTCCACACTCATGTGACAAGTAAGGCTGAGAGAATACTCATTATTGATGATCCCTCAGAGCTCAGCAGATACACCCTGAGTCCAAGTCCAGTGTGGGCCTGTCCTGAGTAAAATGTCCCTGGAACATGGACAAGCTTCCCTGCCTCCGGCCACCTCTGGGCAGCAGCAGTGCTGAGTGAGTGAGCCAAGGACAGCAGAGCCTGGCAGCCTGAACCGAACCCCTCACTGCCTCGCCCTCTGTGGAGAAAGTCCACAGGCCTTCGCTCCAGCTCCTGGCAGCGACATGCACAGCGGTGACACACCTATCAGTCAGAAAAACAGATCCAGCCAGTCCATCTGAAATTAGGCAACCCTAATTATTTTCACTTCTTTTAAATAAGTCTTTACGGTGAATTTTTACAGATCTGAACATGTGCCAGAAGATTCCCCTGAACTTGTTATCTGCCTGAAGTTACCTCCTGAAGTCTAATTTGCACACAATAAAATCTGGCCATATTCGATACGTAGTTTGGTGACTTCTGACTGATATGTACAGCATGGATCCACATGGCCTTCACGAACCACACATTTCCACCCCCATAATGAAAGTATCCCCGTGTCTGTGGTTACCTCACAAAACGAACCTGAAGGCCCCATTACCCAAGTGGCGGGGTGCGTCCCAGCACCTCCCCCGCAGATCGAGCATGCAGCAAGCCAATGTCCTCACAGGCTGCCAGTCGTGGCTCAGGTCTAGCCTGTCCCCCTGACAGGCCGATGATTTTAAGCTACTCTGGAGAGAGGGCTCCAGGACAGACACCAGGTCTGAACAATGGGCTGGAACCTCTGAGGAACTGGAAGAGTCTAAGAGTGGCTGCTTCCTCGAGACAGGCGAACTAAACTGACTGCCTCTGCTTGTATGGGAAGAGGAAAGAAACCACTAAAAGCCTACAGTCTGAATGAACACCCTCAGAGCTAAGAAGATAATGAGTAAATTAATAAACTTACACAGGCTTCAGGAAAAAAAAGAAAAGAAAACTGTTTGGAGGAGCCAGGCTCTGTCCTGAGTCACACCTGTGTAAGCTGAAAGCTGGCAACCAGGCTCCATGCCCTCCTCCCTGAAGCAGAGACTGCCCCTCCCCCACCCCTGGGCAGAACAACCAGACATATCATGAAGATGGAGCCAGCAAGTGTCCTGGAAGCTCAGTAAAGAGCCACCAAAATTCTTTCTTTTGTCTACAGAATAAGCAACTGACTTCTGAGGCAAAGGAACACAGCACAAGTCATTTTTACTCTACCAAACTGGGATGGGGGAAAAAGTAATGCTACAGAAGTTTGGAGCCACAGCCATTTAGGAAAAACTGGTCTGTACCTCAATGGAAGAGTTACTGAAAACACAGCACATAGTCAGCTGCTTGAACTTAAAGGAGCAGAGCCAGCCCAAATGTGGCGACAGCAAGCTCTAAGGCACTTTCTCCCCAAAGCAAATGCTGGTAACCAACATCCTCCAAGGCTGACATCACTCTGAAGACACGTGAAGAAACAAGAGGCAGCCACCCTCTGGGATGTACTACATAAGACAATATATACTTGAAGAAGGTCTGGCACTAGCAAACACGTCCATCCGCACAGGACAGCTGTAGTTGCTGGCCATTGCAGGCTGAATCAAAAGCAGCTTTCACCAGTTCCCCACACTGACATCGTGGCCCCAGCAGCAAGCCTGCACTCTGGGCCTCACTCCTGGCTTGCTGTAGTTCTATCCAGTGGAAAGTTCCACACAAGACATAGCTATCCCCTGCCATCAGGAATCCATGGCAAACTGCCAGCAGGTTAGCCTCTTCCATGCAAGCCTCATATCAAACTGCATGATCCAAATTCCCAGGCTGAGGGCTCAATTAACCTGCATGCACAGGGACTGCGGTGTTCCCGCTGCACCTGTCCACATGCTCTTCGGTGGAACCTTGCTGTGGCCAAAGGGGACCCTTGCCAGGTGGTTATTCCGACAACTTGCTGACAGAGAGTCAATACTCAGGGGCAGGACATTCTTTTCCTCTAGGTACCAGAGCCTTGCCTGCGATGGACAAAGATGAATGGGGAGTTCAGGGGGCTTAGGCAAGTGCAGAAATGCAGAGACCTTCTGTGCTGGGCCCTACAGAAATGGTGTGAAGGGTAAGCTACAGGTCACCTGTCCTGCAACTGCAGACAGAAAAGAAGGCGATGGGGAGACGCGGGTGGCTCCACTGTTTCTTGGCTCCTTGACTTTCTGCAAATAACCTCTCTGTGCCTTTCCTAGTTTGAAAACAAGAAAAGTTACACTATGCTCTTTATGGATGATTAATGTATTAAAATGTATAAAGAGGTTATTATTCTCAAAGCATTTAGAAATAGAAATAGTAATGCATAATTTAAATGGGGAGTAAAAAAAGATGGGAAGAGAAAGGAGGGAGAGAGGAAAGGTAAGAGCTTGGAGAAGTTGGGGAGAGGGGAGAAAGGAAGAGGGAAGTAACTAGTTAAATCACACAACCATGCAAGGCCTGGTCTAGCCATTCCCTGGACTGTTGAACTGCTTGAAGCTGGGATGCCTGAGGGACATCTGAGGGTCTGCTGACAACAAAGTAATACCCTGTGCAGCTGCTGCTTTTGCTGTGAGGCAGTAGGAGTCAGGGAGAAGGGTGCTCAGGTGCATGGAGGCCCAAAAGAGCCGTGGGGCCAGAGACAGATACCAAGGCAACTGGAGCTGCTGGCAGGCCATGCTGATGTTAATGAGATCCTCCACACGTGGCTGTACAACTCACCATTCAAAGGGCACAGTTCGCTGAGTTTTAGTGTCCTCAGAGTTATGCCATAAATTTAGACTCTTAACAACATCCTACCAAGAAGTCTTGAACTTTCCCCTTATCCTCCAATGCCACCTCTGGACAACTGGTCCATCTTCCATTTCTGGATTTGCCTGGATCTTTTATACATTTATGATTTCTATGCACTTTATATTCAAGACCACAGAAAAGGGGCCTGGAGAGACTGTTCTTGCATGGGACAAGTTTGGTTCCTGGCACTCATATCAGGAGGCCCACAACCACCCATAAGCCCAGCTCCAGGGGATTTGGCACCCTCTTCTTGCCTGCACAGGCACTGCACCCACGTGCACAGACACAGACACAAAATACAATAAAATCACTTTCTAAAAGACCGTGGGATACGTCCAGTTCGTTAGTGCCATCTTAACACAGCTTGGACGTCTTGTCCTTGCTCCTAGCCCTGCTAGCTTCCTCCTACCCTCAGGATCAAGTTTACAGCTAACAAAACCTATGGTGATCTATCCTCCTGCTTGCCTCCCTGACATCTCCTATCCCCTGGTGCTCTAACCACTACATCAACTACCTGATTCTAACAGTTTGACTCTCCCACAATACTCCTCTACCTCCAATGTCCATCCTCCAGCCTAAATTCTGATCTCACACCAGCAAGGAGAGGGCAGCTGATCAGAGTAAGACTTGATGCCCCCTTCCCGGGACCTGTGTGAGCTGCAATGTGCCCACTAGCCCACACTTGCCTCCCGCCCTCAGACACACAGCCAGGTCCATTCATGCTCCCTAGTTCACCATTTGACCTTTTGCACTGCCTCGCATTGAGGAATGTACTTTCACAAGGGTTCAGTGAATGACAAAGAGAAGGAGAAAACCTAGCTGAGGTTGAAGAGCCGGTTGGAGAAGTGGAGGGGTAAGTGAGGCTTAGGCCCCACCCATGGAGATCCTTCTAGATCTGCTTGTCTAACAGGCCCCTCTCCACGTTGCTTTCCCCTTATTTGTCATCTCTGCATCGGACCTCCCGCTCCCTCCCTGGCCCAAAATCCCTACCTGCTTGCTCTAACTGCGATTTTTCAACAGAGTCATCTCCCTAGTCCCAAGAGGCCAAGGTTACCCTCATTCTCCAGGATTTTCTGTTTGTACCACCCTGAGGGGACCACCACGGATGCCCACTGTCCCCTGCTGCCCCAGGGATACTGATCTCACACTGCCTCTTCTCTCACGTTTGCCACGGCAGGGAAAGGACCCAGCCTACAGCACTTCCACCCGGCACAGATCACACAGTCACACAGTCACCAACCCTATCTCCTCCACCAGGGCTGTAGTCTGACTTGACGCTCCCCAATGCTGCCTTCCTCCTACCTTCATCCCAAGCCCTGTGACCAGAAAGGGCCCAGCAGTCTACTACAAAACCAACCCCACCAGAGGTGTCTCAGTTTCTCTTCAATTACTGTGATAAACCATGTCCACAGCAACTCGTCAGAGGAAGGGTCTATTGGGGTTTCCAATTCCAGAGTCCATCACTGTGGTGAAGCCCACCAGCAAGTAGGAACGGCAACTGGACCTGCAAAGAGTCGAGGGCTGGAATCTCAAACCACGAATGGGAAAGAGAGAGCACATGTTTCAAAGCTCAAAGCCCACCCCCAATTACATACTTCCTCTAATAAGGACACACTTCCCAAACCTACCCAAACAACGTCACTTATTAGGGATCAAGGATTCAGATGTGCAAGAATCTGAGTGACATCTCATTCAGACTACCACACTAGGACAAGGAAGGGATACCATCTGTACAGTTAACCTGTGAGGAGCATAAGTTCATACAGACCCAGAGAGAGCAAGCACGTACAGTGGCTACAGACTCCTGGTTTCCGTGTTCAACTTAAAATGTCTTTTACACATGAAGCATTTGATTTACAGACAGACAGCTCATGTGTGGCTCCGCTGAGACCGGGCCTGCCTATAGAGATAGATGCAGAGCCATCGGCCTCCCACTGACAGGACCTCAGAGACTGCATCCCTCTACTGTCCTTCCCCTACAGCTATGGCAAGGAAGAGAAACCATGTATAGGAGGCTTTTGAGCTTCACAAGAGAAAAGTATCTGAGCTGTGGAAGCATCTACAGGGAACATAGCCTGAATCCTGGGAGGGCAGATCCTGCACCCATACCAGAAAGGAAACTAAACCCTGAGCCAGAAACAGAGGCCCTGCAGGAGCCAGTGTACAACATGGCCTAAGAACACTCTGTGCTTGTCAACAAATGCTGACCTAAGTCACGTCCATATGTCTGTGAGGCAAAACATGAGGATTCAGACATCTCACCAGAGACTGTTCCATCTTTTTCTGATAGGAAAATCCAAAATAAAGCTAGGCATGGGAGCACACACCTTTAGTCCCAGCACTTGGGAGGCAGAGGCAAGGGGATCCCTGAGTTTGAGGCCAGCCTCGTCTACAGTATGAGTTCCAAGACAGCCAGGGCTAAACAGAGAAACCCTGTCTTGATAGATAGATAGATAGATAGATAGATAGATAGATAGATAGATAGAT
>NW_026592890.1:3395485-3467473 GCF_907164565.1 Psammomys obesus
GATAGATAGATAGATAGATAGATAGATAGATAGATAGATAGATAGATAGATAGATAGATAGATAGATAGATAGATAGATACATACATACATACATACATACATACATACATACATACATACATACATGCATGGATGGATACATGGATGGATACATGAATGGAAAGAAAGAAGAAAGGAAGGGAGGGACGAAAAAGAAGGAAAGAAAAAAGTCAGAAGAATAAAGTAGATTTAAGAATCATCAAAAAACAAAAAACATTCACAACATAGCACTTTAATGTCACCTTCCACCTGAAGGACACATGTACACATACATACACATACACATATACATATAACCTCAAACCTTAAAGCCCCCAGGGCTATAGACTACAATTGCTCCCATTTGGAGATAAAAAGTTGAGGTGCCAGAGGGCAGGCAATGCAAGTTAGGCTACACATGCACGCGCGCGCGCGCACACACACACACACGCACGCACACCTGCAGAGCCAGGGTTCACAGCTGGGAGTTGCTGCCTTCCAGGGCAGATGTCACCCTCTGACCTCCAATACAGAATGCTTACGGGTATCCCTGTCGATGCCACAGAAAAGACAGTTTATGCAGAAGGAAATGGCACACACCATTTAAGCAGACCCTGCTTACTGTCCCTGGGAAGTCTTAACAGCCATGCACACAGAAATCGCTCTCCCACCCATGAAGGTCGGAGAACACACTTTCAGCTGAAAGATATGTTTTATAACCTGTCTGCCACAAAGTGATGCCCAAGGTTTCTCTAGAACCTCTAAAACAGGAGAGATGGACTCCATGTTGTTTCCAGAAACTCAGGGTAGAGTTCTTTCTCAAAGAAGACCTGAGAGCAGGAGATACCTGAGAGGGGAGGGGAGGGACACCCCATATAACATGGCCTGTTTCAAAGGTCTGAAACCATTGGAGGAATTCTTAACTCTCTCCCAACTGCTTCCAAATCTCTGCACCAAAAACAGGGGTTAGCCTTTTCTGGGATCAAATAAAGAATGGCAGGCCAGGCTGTGCACTTGGCAGTCTCATGTGCCGTTACCACCTCAGTCAAAGCAAAGGCGGGAGGTGTGGCTGTGAGCAAGAGGAGATGATAAGCAGCTGTCCACACAGCCAGGGCTATGTGTGCGCAGCCTACAGCAACAGAAGGCACAGTCTCACCACACAAAGGAAGCATCCACAGAGAAACAGGGCATGGGCCCGGTCCTGGTACTGGTGAGTCTGGAAAGAGCAATCACCTGGGGTCCACCATCTACGGCTCAGGAAAGCTACAGAGCAGAGGGCCTGTGAGGAGGAGTCAAGAGAGGATGAGGAAGGAAGGTGGGATGTGCCACTCTCCAGAGAGAAAGCACTTGGGAAGGGGAGTGACGGAACAAGCAGGAACATGGGACACAGCAAAGGGAAAATCTGGGGACCATGGCTCTCCTGTTGAGATGGAGAGCCCCAGAAAACCTTCACCATCACCTTCAAAACTGGTCCTCAGCCAAAACAAACAGCTACTGAAGGCTCCCTGGGGAACCTCCTGTCCTTTCCACCCTCTGCTTAGACAATTCACAGATATGTGACTTTTCTCATCTCCATTTCTTCCTGTTTGGGAAAGGCATGGCTCTGGTCACAAAACAAAAGCTTTCTGGGAGAGACAGACATTTCCCTCCACAGCAGGAGATCCCCTCTGAGTCAGCTTACACTGATACTGTCAGCAAAGGTCTCAGGGAAGGCCTCCTACAGCCTGCCACCAGCTTTCTTGGGGCCATTAAAATACAACTCGTAGACCTTAAGATTTACCCTCTTAGTGGTTGTTAATATATTTATAAAGGCCAGGCGTGGTGGAACAGGCCTTCAATCCCAGCACTCATGGAGGCAGAGCCAGGTGTATATCTGTGAGTTCAAGGCTAGCCTGATCTACAAAGCAAGTCCAGGACAAGAGAGCTTACACAGAGAACCTGTCTCAGAAAAAAAAAAAAAACCCACAAATATTGTTTTTGGTATATATATATATATACACACACACACACACACACATATATACACACACACACACGTATATGTATATATCTACTTATATATACTTGTATGTCTACTTATATATATGTATATATCTACATATATATATATATATTTATACATTCCTCCCCACTGCTCAAGTTGAGAACATTCCCATCACACCCCCCCAAAAAAACTGTCAACATCAGCTGTCACCCCTCAGTCCCCCTTCTCCACAAGTCTCTGTCATCACTAACCTACCTTTCTACCTCCATGGATTTGCCCATTCAGAACGCCAATATACTTGGAACTGTAACATGATCCCCAGGACCACAAAAATGAAAATGTAAATAAACACAACGGAATAGACTACACCATATAAACTATACTTTTGAATCTGACTTACTTCACAAAGCATCCTTTCAAGGTTTATCCATGTTGTCATATAGAAGGGTGCTTTGGTTTCTTTCATGACTGACTAATATTCCACTGTATGGACATACTACATGGGGGGGGGGGCTTCGAGACAAGGTTTCTCTGTGTAGCCTTGGCTGTCCTGGGCTCACTTTGTAGACCAGGCTGGCCTACAACCCACAAAGATCCACCTGCCTCTGCCTCCCCGAGTGCTGGGATTAAAGGGGTGCACCACCACATCTGACGTTATAGAACATTTTTTAATCCATTCGTCTGATGGACACTTGGACAGTTCCTACTTTTTGAATCTTATGATTAATGTTGTCAATATTTGTATACAGGTTTATATGCAAGTTTTAAAATTCTCTTATTGAGAAATAGGGTAACTACAAGTAATGATATGCTTAACTTTTTAAGAAGCTGCCATACCATTTCAAAGGAGCTATTTCCATTTGCTTTCCTATCAGAGACTTAGAAAGGCTCCCAGTTCTCTAATTCTTCACCAATACTCATCAACTGTTTTACTCTAACTACCTGAAGTAGTACTGTAATGTTACCAGATTTTAGCAAACAAAAGCAAGTATTAAAGAGCAGTGACAAAGTACAGGCAGAACCAAAGAGTGTTGGCAAATTTCAGTCATTCAAGTACCACCTTTACGGTTCTAGGAAATCTGTCACTCTACAGTCTATTAGGTTATTAAAAGTTAATTCATTTGGGGGCTAGAGATATGGCTTGGCTCAGCCATTAAGATATGTGCCACTTTTGCAAAGGACCAGAATTCAGTTCTCAGCACCCATGGCTCACAAGTGCCTGCAGTTCCAGCTCCATGAGATCTGATGCCCTCTCCTGGCCTCTGCAAGTACCTACGCTCACACACAAATACACACAGACAGCACAGACACATCATTAAAAATTATGAGGTGACAGAGAGAGGGCTCAGAGATTAAGATGGGCTGTTCTTCCAAAGGCCCGAGTTCAATTCCCAGCAACCATATGGTGGCTCACAACCATCTATAGTGAGATTGAGTGCCCACTTCTTGCCTACAGGCATAAATGCAAGCAGACTACTATATAACAATAAATAAATGATAAAGATAAATTTCTTTTAAAAATTTATCCATTTTCATTCCATTTTATAACCCCCTTTAAGTTGTGACTGTAAATTGGTATAATTTGCCAGAAAATACAAACACTGTGGAACAAAGCAGAGACAGGCAGACGTAACGGCCTCAGGGGCTTCCCCATGTAAAACACACAAGTGAAGAAAGTAGCAGTGTGACTGATCTTCCTTTGACCTGGCCAGACCAGATGGGTAGGTGGTGTAACCCTGTGAATGAGGCAGCAATGGGCAGATACACACCTGCCCCTCCTGTCACCCGTCACCAACACTTCAGAAATCCCTGCCTTGCCTGCCACACACACCTGTGCTAGAGAGCAGCGGCTGAGCTGCACAACAACCACCCCCAGGCTGGGAATACTGGCAGATTCTATGCTGCTCTCGTGTTAAGGAAGCCTACTGTACTTGGCTGAGGGGGCATCCCCTCTCTGTGTTAACCAACTTCACTCACAAAATTCTCAGCACATTTATCTGCACCTGGCTGTTCAGGTTTCAACAAAAACAATATGAACTCAAGTGACGAGCACCTGCATGGGAAGGCAAGCCCCGACAGCACCATCTGCGAGGTGACACACAGCCTGGATGGGCTGTACTGACAGAACTAGCCCCAACTGTGATTTTAGAAACACAAGTGCCTTGCCTGCACTCACACGAAAGCAGTGGCTCCCACTCAGCCCGACACACACTATTTACACATAAGTTAAATTAAAAAAAAAAAAAAAAAAAAAACATAGCCTGTAATAGCACATTTGGTTACATCGAGATTTCAAAGCTAATTATTATCTGTCACCAGCCAAGCTTAATAAAGCACTGAATAGCATACTATGTGAAAAGAAAGAAAAAAAAAAAAAGGACTATTAAATGGGAAGGTTCCCACTGTGCCATCCCATTTAGACTTCAGTTCAACCCCTCCACTGGGGCTAGCTGCCTGGCCCTCCACACGGCATGCCCTTTCCTGTGGATCTTCATAGAGCATCTCACTGGGGAAGTGAATGTTCGAGTAGCCCCTGTGACCATGGCTCCACAATACCACAAGCTCATGAGAACAAGAAACAGGGGTGCCTGGCTCACCACCATTCCCCCAATAGGGCTGACAGTCAAACACAGGGGAGGTTTTTATTTCTGGGCAAAGCTCATGTGTCCTGGGTTTTGCTGGGTATTGTGCAAGACTTGTTGGGTGCTGTGACTTGCTTTGTCTCTTCCAAAACTCAGGTTGCAACATGGCTGCCATCCTGGTGGTGCTGGGAGGTGAAGCTTCTGGGAGGGAATTAGGCCTTTAAGGGGGATAATGCTGTTCTCATGGGGGTGGATTAGTTACCAGGACAGCTTGGCATTAAGGCATGGAGGACACCTCAGTTTTGTCTCTTCTACACACCCAGCGGATCTCTTGTCTTTCCACCCCGAAGGATGTGGGTTGAGGATTTTGCCAGACATGATCACCCAACTGTAGCTTCCCAGCCTCCAGAACCAGGGCTGAGGAGTCGGCTCAGAAGGTAAGCCCACTTGCTAAGCAAGTTCAAGAAGCCAACTGTAAATCCCCAGCACCCATGAGAAGCCACACAAGGCCACACACACCTGTGACCCCAGCAGTGTTTGGAAAGAAGGAAAGAGGATCCCTGGGACTGACAGGCCCGTTCCAGGTCACTGGGACACCCTGTCACGAGACGGAGATTGACATACCATGACTGTAGCCTCCGGAAAGAGCACATGAGTACACACATGTGTATGTTCACATACCACACACATACATAAGAGACAAAAAGAAATTACACAGCCAGGAGCACTCTCCTGGAGCAACAGAAAACAGAGAAGAGGAGGAGAGGACTGGGTCACCATCAGTTACTAGAAATCTCTAGGAAGCTGTAGAATCACATACCATACTTCCTTGCTGTTTGGAAGAACTATTTGTTATAGTTCCAAATGTGACTAAGCTCCATCCCGCCTCCTCTTCTTCCTCCTTCTTCTCATCCTCCTTTTAAATATATGACTTCCAAATAACTCAGTGATCTCTCAGTAAGCATTTATGCAGGACCTGCCAGCCAGAGATGATGACAATGCAGGATAGAGGCAAAGAAGCCAAGCCTGATGGACAGCTTGCCATGACCCCCATGTTCCTGATTAAAACCACCAAGAGCCCTGTGTTATCACTGGGGTACAGACAAGGTTGGCCTGCTGCTTGGAGGCCAACATGGAGCTAATATATAGGGGTACACATGTCCAGTTCTGCATGGGATGGAAAAGATAGGGAAGTGTGTGCACAGAACAAGCAGGCTGGAAAGAATGGATGGGAGAGCAAGCCTGAAGGGCTGACGCTACCAACCAAGTGCCCCACACTAAGCATAGGAGAGAAACATCCAACTCACGTCTTCTGGTTTCCATGACCGCCAAGAGGCGGGCACCAGCAGATCACCATCTCCTAAGGTAGAACTGTGGCTGCGGGAAAGCGGCCCTGACAGGTAACTGAAGGCTAGCGGGTGCTTGTTATGGTTTGTACGTGAATGTCCCCCTACATGCCTGTATGTTTGAACACTTGCTTCCCCGGTGAAGCTGTTGTGGGAGGTTATGGAACCTTGAGGAGGCAGAGCCTCTCCAGAGGAAGAGGGCCGCTGAAAAGCAAGCCTTAGGGTTACAGCCCAGCTCAGGCTCCTGTGCCTCCTCTTCCTCTGCTCCCTGGCCTCTACCCCTGCTGCACAGATGTGAGGAGGTGAGGCTCTCACCCCTGACTCCTGCCATCAGGCATGTGGTAGCAGATAAAAAGTTAACCCTGCACGCTCACATCAAGAGTGCCCACTCCACCTCCCAGCTGAGAGGTGGCAGCATGATCACGGTGCAGAGGAGGGAGAGATACAGTTAGCATCTGCCATGCGTCAGGGTGGCAAGACTGTGTGAGCAGAGACCAACCACACAGCCCCTGCTCCCTCCCGCTTGTATGGCGACAACGATGAAGGCAGAACAGGTCCCCAGAGTGCATCTGAGGTGCCAGGTCACCTGGATTCAGGCAATGACAAACTGCAACGCTAAGCAGTAACTGAACATTTTTGTGCCTCAGTTTCCTCCTCCAAACTGGTCATGTTGATGTTATGACAGCTCGTGGCTCTATTACAAATGAAATGGCTTACAGTAACAACGTAAAACATCCCCAGCACGAAACAAACACAAATACATAAAAAGCATTGTACTGGAATCTTAATGGGGCGGGAAGGCTAAACAGGAAAAGATGTGTCCAAAGACGAAGGACACAGTTCAGGAGTTTGAGAGGGATATACACGGTGCTAGGAGCTGGTACAATCAGGGATGGCCTCAGAAAGCTGCTCGGTGACCCATGTGTGAAAGCACATGAGCTCAGTGGAGACGATGGTCTCACAATAGAAAGAGGGAAGATGAGATGACAAGACTAGAGCCTCCAACAAAAGGTGAGGTGGATCAAATGTGATACCAACAGTTCAGGCCAGGTTCAAAGTCTACACCAGACAGAAAACGGTGACATGAAGGAGAGCGAGAAGTGTGGGAAGTGATGCGTTATCTCCTGTGCCTTCTGGGGTCACAGCGGATTTCAGTGATTTCAGGCAGCCTGTGGGCTGCAGGAGCTCCAGCACAGGGCTGAGGAAGGGCTGGCCTTCAGATGTCATCACTGACTGGGCCTACACTATGCCTACAGAACAAAGTGACACAGAAGTCCTTCCATTGTTCCGAAGAGCCCGGGGACCAGCCCCGCCGTCTTCCTTTCACTTGTGGGGAAACTGAAGCAAGCAAGAGGGACTAAGAAAACTGCTGATAATGACATAGCCAGAAAGTGGCAGAACCAGTCTTGGAGGCCAGGTTCATCCAACCCCAGAACCCACTGTCTTCTCTGGGAGGCTCAGACAGAGTAGCTGGGCATGCAGCGATCAGAGTTCTACCACAGGCAACCAGCCTCCACTGGGGCCCTCACCATCTCTAACCAAGCAATGCTGGCAGCTATTGGCAGCCTCTACAATCCAAGTTCCCAAGCTCCCTCCCCCAACCCTCCTGACTTGCAGAATCAGGGATGGAATCGGGAAGGCCACCTGTTCCAATTAGGTTTCTGTCACCATGACACAAGCTAGTCACCTAGGAAGAAGAAACCTCAAATGAGGAATTACCTCCATCTGATAAGCCTTTGAGCATGTCTATGGGGCATTTTCTTGATTGATGACCGACATAGGGAGGGCCTAACCCACTGCGGACTGAAGCCTTTCCAGGCAAGTGGGCCTGGGCTGTGTAAGAAGAGTAACTGAGCAAGTCAGAAGCAAGTAGGAATCATTTCTTCATGGTCTCTGCCCCTGCCTTTCAGGGGGACCTGTCTTCTCTCAGTGATGGACTGTAACTTAAAAGTGTTAAAATGAAAGAAGCCCTTTCCTCCCTAGTTTCTTTTGGTTAGTGTTTCATCACAGCAGAGAAGGGAACTAGGACACCACCCACCCACACCTGCTGAGCAGGCTGGGTTCCCTTCGCCTGCCTTCCTCTGTGCCTGACATCCGTCACCTTATAAGCCTCATCTCTCACAAACCTTGGAAGTCCAGGACATCCCTTCAGCAGTGGAGTGTCCCTGTGGCTGAACAGCTCGGTAGCACCATCCCCACCCCTCTACCTCCTCCGGATGCAAACTTCACATTTTAGAAAGAAAACATTTCCCCATGCCATCGACTATGCTTTATACAAGATGGATATCCAACAAATAATCATTGTCACCAAAGGTAACAGGAAAAAAGAATAGTCTGAAATCCTGCCAGGAGCACAAAAGAAAGAAAAGAAACATCTTAGAAAGATTTCCACCCAAAATGAGCAGGGAAAATAATAATGTATCCCATCTTGACAGTATGAGGCTTCAGTGTCAGAGACACTTCTTCACACCCTCCACCTCACCCATGCTAGACCCGGAAGGTGGGCAAGAACCCTTCTGGGCTGGCAACAGGAGAGCCTGGCAAATGCCATTGCCGCTCCAGAAGCAATAAACTTGGAGTCCTTTTTCTGCAATATGGATAATCCTTTGTTGCCTAGCCCTGAGAAGCATCTACATGGGTAGTAAAGCACATCCACGGGCCTTTGCCCATGTCCTCCCAGAATCCTCTGCAAGGCTGCCTGACTTTTTCCCTCTGCCTGCAAAAGGCGCAAGTGGAATAAAATGAAGAAGGCCATCAGTCGCCTTAAAGACTAAAGTCAGCGCCTTCACAGTCATGACAACCTGAGGTCACTCAGCATGACAGGCACACAGGTCTCAACAGGCCCTGTCATTACAGAACACCGCCACAATCACTGACAGAATTTCATTCTTTCATAAGCCAGGGGTGCAGAAATCATCAGCCCGTGCATAGTCTGAAGGCCTGCCAGGAACACAAAATAAATGCCTTAGAAAGATTTCCACCCAGAAATCAGAGGAGAAAATAACAATGTATCTAGTCTTGAGAGTATGAGGTTCTAGCATCACAAAACTCATGCATATGAAACAATCCATCCCACTGAGTCCAGCAAATGGGATGATAGAACCCACAGTCCTACGGGAGAGCTACAGGCTGCTCCCTTCATCTATCGGAACTTTGCAAACGCCCAGCCACAAGCCTCCCGTGGTTAGAGGGTCAACATCTTGGCACTGATGTAAAAACCCAATTTTACATAAAGTACTCCACTTTATTTACAAACATTCACTGCATTTCCAAGAAAACCCACCCTTAAAACTTTTCCATCACTAACCAATCAAAATGAGTGCAGCATGTTGGTTGGCCATCATTGACTGCAAAATTTCACACAAATTCCTCCATATAGTACAGCTTCAAAATGTCTTCAGTGGTAGAGCAGCGGTATCAGCAGCCCAGTGCACAGGACTAGCAAGTCGCATGGTCCCTTGCATGCACAGACCTAGTGTTCCAAGAAGGAACAGCTCTCTCTGTATCTCCATGTCTTCCCAGGACCCCAGTATACCAGTGTGGCTCCCCCAATTTCCTTTCAATAGCTCGCCAGCCACTCAAAGGATGAGGTTCAGATTTAACAGTCAACAGCAAACACTGGCAGCAACACCTCGAGCTCAGCCCTGCTCTCTCATGGGACGTCCATACAAACGACAGGATGAGACCGCACTGAACAGATCACAGACCTTAAAAAGCTGGCCCACGGTTAGAGATCAACTCCTCCCCCTCTCCTCCTCCCTGCCAGCTCTCTCCCAGAGCACCTTACTGCTTGCTATTGAAATGAACGGCCCCTGCCCTCTGCCCTCCTGGACCTGGCATCGCACACTCATCTGTCTGACTCTTTCATCAGGTAAAGGCTTCAAAGCTGGCACCATGCATATTTCTGTGTCCGTGTTACTAGGTGCTTCAGACAGCTGCAGCTCAGCTCATGAATGTGTGAAACATTCGCTTTCCTTTTTACAAAGCCAACACCAGAGCTGAGGAGAGAATTCTGGGGAAAGTGCTTGCCTAACATACACAAGGCCTTAGGTTCAGTCATCAAAATTACAAGCAAGGAAACACACACACACACACACACACACACACACACACACCATGTCCGAACTCACAAATATTTAAGCATACATAGAAAAAAAAAAACTGCCTAAAAACAAAGCATATGCTTCCAAACAGTCTTTTCAGAAAACTTCTGCAAAAACAGCTCACTCTTTTTTTCCGCTAGAAGTTGGATGCTTTAAGTCATTCGGTGTTCTTCCCCTATAAATGATTTTGACACCTAGCCACGCATCCCAGTGCACAAGGCAGCTGTGACTGTGCACTTGGAAAAACATTCTGCTCGGGAGGAAGAAACTCCATCTGCCAAGACACAGGAAGGCTGGCCTAATGGGAATGTCACATGGTCACTGGGAAAGTGGCTTCCCTTCACCTTAATAGCCTGTGATCATCTGCCAAACTCAACTCTTAAATCCTGTAGGTTAAAACTTTTTTGTTCCAAGAGAGCACACTGTTTACAACAGTAGGGGCTGGAGAGAGGAGGACTCAGCTGCTACGCTTACTGATCTTCCAGAGGCTCCAGCCTGGGTTCCCAGCACCCACATCAGACAGCTCACAACTGCCTGGAACTCCCTCTGCCTTCTGCACTTAGGTGCACATGCTGCGCACAAAACACTCAGATAGCCATAAAAATAAATAGATAGATAGATAGATAGATAGATAGATAGATAGATAGATAGATAGATAGATAGATAGATAAAAAATAAATAAAATGGTAAGAGGAGAGAGACGCACGCTCTCTTTTCTCAGTAGCCTTTCACGACTCAGCAACCCTTTCCCCAGCCGTGTACTTCCCAAACAGATGGGCAACTGGAGTGAGGGAGAAAAGAAAACAGGGCAGGACATAAAACACAGGCCTTCCCATAAAGGTGACAAGAATTAATGCTTTCTAGTTCAGGCTCTTCTACCATTACCCCAGTTTCCGGGTTCCCCGTGTTGGGGAAATGAACTGTAGTCAAGGGGGGCTCATGTTTCCGTGGGAGGTACTAAGTTCGGTTCCCAGTGAGGTTATAACTTCAGGAATGTCAGCCTGACCTCACGAGAGGGCCTGAGCCATTCTGCCAGCTGTCCCTCCTCAAGCCCCAGCTGAAACCCCAAAGTGGGGGGCCATTAAAAATAACAAAGTGAGGAGCTCCACTGCTCAGTCCTAACTCAGTCAAGCACAGAAGAAAGAGGGGGCAATCGTTTCCATATTCCACATAAACACAGAACAGCTAGGAATGCATGAGTCACTCGGGGCTGACAGCGATTAGTACTGAGCCCTCCCACCCCAGCCCGCAAACATTAGGGACAAGAGTGTGCAACAAGAACCCGAGGCTATGGACCCCCTAGCCAGGAAGCATTTCTGTCTACTGTTTCAAAACGGATTCCTTAAAAATAAGAATAAAATGTGCTTCCACGTGGCGTTTTAATTTTTCTTCACTTCTGTTAGAGGGGAAGCACCTGGAAAAGACTTTCTAATTTAAAACCTGTGCCAAAGTACCTTGAGATTTCATACTTGCAATTTACCACACTCCCCGGACACCTCACTGTGGTAGAGATTAATGCTGAGGCTGGACAGACAGATTCTGGGTTTACTGAACTAACTGGTTGTGGGGAGTTGAGAGAGGGGGCAGATGAAACAAACAAACAAAACCCACAGAATGGCTGCTGTCCAAAAGGGTAAGCCAGAGGGAAGCACACAGCAAGAGACTCATCGTGGAGAGCGGGGTTGAGAACTGCACACCGGGTATCCAGTACCGGGTCACCCATTTCATTACAAACAAACAAATGAATGAATAATGAAGATAAAGCAGAATAAAAAAGACGGCTGAGGGCAGGTCTAAAATGGAGGCAGGAGGGCCCATATTCTGAGACGTAAGCTGGGCACCCACTCCACATGGTGCAGTGCTGTCCCCGTGCTCACAGCCGAGCTACCAGGAAGGGTTGGGGGACTCCAGCCGGGGCTGTCCAGTCTGCCCCAGGCCGGCTCTGCCTTCCCCCAGCAGCAGACGTGCCACAGCTTTAATAGTGAATCCTCCCAAACACCACACGTTTGAAGCGTGGACTCCAGCGGGGCACTGCTGGGAGACGGTGGATCCTTTAAGAACTGAAGCCTACTGGGAGTTGTTTGGGTCACGGGGTCATGACCTTGAAAAAGACTGAAAGACTCCAGCTACTGCTCCACTCCCCTTTGTCCATCAACCATGAGCAGGTCCACCACAGTACCCTGCACTCCTGATCCACTGCCACCACACACAGCCCCAAAGTAACAGGGCCAACCAAGTATGGGCTGGAGCATCTAAAACTGAGAATCCGAGTAAGCGTTCCCCTTCTAACGTCAGAGCATTTCGGTATAGTCATAGAAAGCTGACTACATCTGCACAAGAGGCCCCTGTCCTAGAGTCTGACCACCCCAGGACTCCTCAGCTATCACTCTAGCTGGTTCTCCATGTCATCAAACTGGCCAATGCTTAGGGGAAAGGTGTAGGACTTAAACCTCTGTGAAGAAGTCATCGCTGTGGAAGCACAGCCCCCGTCCACTGCCAGAGTTAACATTACTGCGCTGCAGCCACACACCACGCCCCATCTTCTTCTCTTTCTTTCCCGCAAGCCCCAGTTTCCTTAAATGCCAGAAATAAACAGCCAGCTGTGGATGGGGCCACCGTATTCGGTGATCAGAACCACTTCATAATGGCCACATGGCCCAGAACCTTGACAGCAACAGGTCAAGTAAAATATCCAGGTAACTTATCACAAGTCCTTCTCCCTTGACTTGGGAGCAATCAGCCCTGAACTGGATGTCCCCCCATCACTCCCACCCCTGGAGGCTCAGGCATCTATGTGTAAGAGGAGTCAGGAAGACCGTAAGAGCCGGCAGTGATGGACAACTCCAAGAGAACAGTTTCTCGCAGACACAACAGGACACACAAACTCATATAGGCACAAACAAGGCCTATATGACCTCAAACTGGTGCGAATCCCGGCTGAGAAGGGGACGTGGATACAACGTCCCGCCTTTAACGGGAAGCTATTCTGAACCGATACCTGCTGGGAGAGGGAAAACCAGTGCACTGTCACCTGGTTTATGAAATGCACTCGAGGCAGGCCCCATGCCTAGAAGTAGCTGGCCAATGCCACACAGAGCCCATGTTTTCTTTTGCTGGTTTTGGTGGACTTTTTGTCTCTTTTTGTTCTGTCTGGGTGTTTTGTTTTGGTTGTTTTTATTTTCTTTTGTTTTTTGTTTTCTTTTGATTTGAAAAAGAGAAAGACTATGAAGTTGGGAGGGTAGAGAGGTAAGGAAGAGGACTTGGAAGGAATTGAAGGAGAGGTAAAACATGATATATTTTGTGGAGAATAAGAAAAAAGAAAGAAAAAAAAAAAAGCAAGTCTTTGTTCCTTGAGGAATTGCCCTCTTAAAACAGAAGAGGCCTGTGCCTTTAAGAGCAGAGAGGGTAAGAACAGTAGGCATGGCAACCATATCTCCTTGATATCATCCTCCTAATGTCATCGTCCTCATACCACGGTTTTAGGCATCTCTATGTTCTGGTATTACATAGGCACAGGTCCTATCGGCCTCCAGAGCACGGGAGGAGAAGCACGGCAACAGGTGGCCTGCAAACTGCAAAGCCGAGGAGGCACGCCGCCTCTCTGTCTCAGGGACAGGGGCCAAGGTCACGACAGCATTCCAACAGCATCTGCCACTCCAGGGACAATTGTCACTGCACATCAGGGCGTAGCCAGAAATGTCAAGTCTAGGTCTGCCGGGGCTTGGCAAACTCAGGCTCACGGGGCCGCTTTAACAGTTTATCATCAGGTGCTTCCCACGATGTCTTAGCCCATGACAGCAATGAAATAATGCCCAGCCTGGTTTCTCCTTCCCATCCGGGATCCCACTTCTCAACAACAAAATGGGAAGAAGTTACCTTGCCACCCCTCCCCTATACACCTGTGTGGTGTGTGTGTGGTGTATGTCTGTGTGGTGTGGGTGGGTGGGTGTGTATGATGTCTGTGTGGTGTGTGTGTATATCTGTGTATGTGGTGTATGTCTGTGTAGTGTGGGTGGGTGTGTGTGATGTCTGTGTGGTGTGTGTGGTATGTGTGTGATGTGTGTGTGGAGTGTGTGGTGTGTATGTGCATCTGTGTGGTGTGTATGTGCGCACAGTGTGTGGTGTGTGTGACAGGATGTGTACATGTCTGTGTGCATGTGAAGAACAGATTTGGATATGAAGCATCTTTGTCAGCACTCTCTACTTTCTGAGACAAGGCCTGTCACTGCCTGGAGCTCAGCAACCAGCTCTACTGTCTGGTCCCCGGGCCCGGGGACGCCCTGCCTCCCTGGTGCCAGGTTTACAAGAACTGGCCGCCGTGCCCAGCGCTGTATGTGGGTGCTGGGACCACACTTACGTCCTGCTAGGCAAACGCTTCACCTCTGAGCCATCTCCCAAGCCCCTCGAGCAATCTTCCTGGAGGAGGATCTGCAAAGGTAGGAAGCAGGTTTTGGGAAAACAATTCCCCATACCCTTCACTCCTCCTCTCAGAGCGCTCAAAGGCCACCATCCAGCCGCCTCTCGCATGACATCCTGGCACAAACGACTGGACATTTGGAGCAGAGATGGTGTGAGTCAGTCTCTTTCTGACCGCTGCCCCCTTGTCAAACTGACCCAACATTCTCGGCCGGGTGCCAGCCTGCCTGCCATGAAACACCCAGAGCGCCTGTCCACACAAAGCGGGTGGCCACAGCACCTCCTGCTCCAAACAGGAATGCAGCGCTGCACAGAGACATCCAACATATGGACGAGGTTAGTTAGACTGGGTGACATAAAAGTTACTTCTGGAATGACTTGGCTTTGTCTGACATAGTGACGGGAAGAGCTTCAAATTCAACAGAAAAGGACCACAGGGTCAGTCAAGCTATCATCGATCTATTTCTGTAAAGAGGACAATGGCACGGGAGTAAACTGGTACGGGAATGTCTAAGCTGGCTTTGGACGAGGCTGGTACCCAGTCTGAGACGGGGATTAGCGGGGAGGGAGGGAGCGGTCTTTTCCAACCCATCCACAGTTATGTTGTGTAACTTTCTCCAAGAAAGCACTCCTGGGTGTAAAGATGGCTTGGCGGGCAAAAGGACTTGCTGCCAACCCTGAGGACTAGAATGCCCAGGTCCCACAGGGCAGAAGCAGACAACCGGCGCCTGCAAAGCTGTCATCTGGCCTCCACAGGTGTACAACCGCACATGTGAATGTGCACCACCAACACACGTTTCTTTTTAATTTTTGAAGAATGCATTTCTGATCGTCTGATAAGTAAAAATAAAATGTACAGGCCACTGAAGGACAAAGGCGGGGAGGGGTCAGCATCTGAGAACAAACCGCATTCCACAGCTCTCGAGTGTTTAATCAGAGGCTTTCCCGTTGACATCCCTGTGGTCACCGAACACGCCATGAGGCCGCACTGCCCACAGCTGTTTCCTATCCTTCATCCTGTTTCCTCCAAGGCCGTGGAAACTTCGAGGTGGCTCTGTCTGCTTCCAGAAGCTAAACATGCAAAGCTGCATCCACACCTTCAGCCACCTAGGCATCTGGGCTGAAAGACAGGAAGTCCCTTCCGCACAGACCCTGTGCTGGGGCGGACTTTACAAGGGTTGGTAGGGAGAGCACCAGCACAGTTGGGGATGGGGAAACAGACCAGTGAGAGATATCTAGAATAGGAGTCTAGAACATTCAGTTCCAATCTCAGCCTCACCACTTCATCTTGTTGCAGAACTCCCTGGCTCACAGCCCCTTGCACTGTAAAATGCAACAATGTGTTCACTTTGAAGAACAGCACTTGGGGTAGCTGATCTGAGGCCTCCATCACTTCTCAAAATTATAGTTAGTGGGGGCCGGGAGAAGAGAGCCGAACTCCCAGCCACAGAGGAAGCGCCCTTCTTTACATCCCCCAAAGTCAAGAAAACCCTCATTTTCATAACAGGTAGGCTGACTGAGACCTCACAGACCCAAATCCTAGCACTGTCTGACAGTAATGGGTCTCCAGTAAATGAACCCTCCTTATCCTCCACATATACACACAGAAATGGGAAGAAAGAGAGCGAGGGAGAGAGAGGCGTGGGGAGAGGGGAAAAGAGAAGAACTCAAACATTAAGTATTAAATGCCCCATCTTTAATCAAGGCAAGGCCTCTTTGTAAATCTAACCCTGGGGAGCACTGACAGCGAAGCAGGTCTTAACACTGAAGGAAGACAGTGTATTAGCCACACAGGCTGACAGAGCTCTGTCCTACTATCACAGCACTCGGGGGAGGGCTTTAGCCAGGTACACTTCCCCTGCCAACTCCCAGGAATACACAGGCCAGCCTGCATCTCAGCTCTCTGTGGGATGTTGTATGTGTGTGTTTTCAAGCTGTGAGTGTGAAAGCAGCAGAGTTTGAAGCTTGAGAGCATCTCAGATACACTGTGCATGAACCTACTGGCTGGCTTACATCGACCCAGAGTTCTAAAGCCAATTTACTGTTAGAGGGAGGGGAAGCTGATCAGCACGTCTTACAAATGTACTTCCATAATGTGCTACTGCACACAGAAACAGAGGTGCAGCAATCAAGGTTGCCAGCCAAAGCTCCCTCGGACTAGACAGGCTTTTCTACGGCTGTTGAGATGTTTCTCATTCCACAGGAATCATGGCTAAAGTCCTTTTCTGGAAGCAACCGCTTCAAAGATGCCTTACAAAACACCCCTTTAGCACGGACAGGCAAACCAGGTCAGCGTTTAAGCTCTTCAAGTAGCCGCATGCCTCGCACAGCAGGCCTCAGGCCTGAGCATCGCTTGCTGCCACTCAGGGTACTTCTGACAGTTCTGTGCCCAGTCACTATTAACGTGCACCCAGCCCAGCATACTTCCCCTTGCCCGGGACTGGAGCCTCTCTAACCCTGGTAGGGAAGGTTCGTAAGACGCCTCCCTTTCACACAGGCAGCCTAAATCCTCTGAGGCTGGCAAAGCTCTGTGACCTGTGTCTCTGGTGAGTAACGAGGAGAAGCCATCGCCATTCTGCTGGCAGCCGTTCCCACAGTGCTTATGGGTGCTGATCTGACGGAGCAAGTTGTTGGCTGGCTTCCCTGATTGAGCTTGGCGAGACTGAGTACCTTCCGTGTGGTGCCATTCTGCCAGGGATTACTCAGGGGTGTGCACATCACATCACAGACACACCCAAATGCTGTCACACACCTGCCGGTTATCAAGAGCCCTGGTGAAGCAGGAACTGAGTGAGTCTCGGGTACAGACTCTGGTAACAGAAATACAGCCTTGAAGGGCTCCTGTGCGACCCCCCCAGAAGACGCCATTCTCAGGTCTCAGGAGGCTGTTAGTGGAAGCACTGAGGGGAGGCAGTTAAATCATTCACCGGTTCCCTTCCACCTCGAAGGAGTAAAGAGGTAGATTTGGCCTCTCTGCTCAATGGCTCGGCACACAGCACAAAGTCAACAGAACCTGGTTTTCTCTCTCCCATTGCTCTCCGAGATGTAACTCACCATCTGTGAAGGCCAGGTATCCTTGTTCAATGGGTTCAACGGGAAACAGGCTGTCCTGTTGAAGAGGTAAACTGCCTCTGCCAGGACAGATGTGCAATCCTCAATAAGCACACTGAGGCTCCCTTTAAGAAGCATTTGCTATAGCTGGGTATGGTGTCATACGCCTTTAATCCCAGCACTTGGGAGGCAGAAGCAAGGGGAATCTCTGTGATTTTGAGGCCAGGCCTGGTCTACAAAGTGAGTCCAGGACAGCCAAGGCTATGCAGAGAAACCCTTTCTCAAAAAACCAAAAAGAAGAAGAAGAGGAGGAGGAGGAGGAAGAAGAGAAAGAGGAGGAAGAAGAAATTGCTATATGGGTTATATGGATGTTGGGACCAAAGCTCACTCAGCTCTCAACAGGAGCCATGGAAGTGATAGCATGAGCCCAACTTAAAACATACTCGTGCTTAAGCAACGAGTGGCCTCTGTGGCATGGCATATGCAGGTGGGGACAGTAAAGGACAAGAACTTCTGCAGTTACTCTACCACACACATACATACCACTGTGCAATATTGCAGCTGCCTCAGACTAGGGGGACGGGGAAAGGAGGAGTGAGAAAGAGGAGGAAGACTGGGAAAAGGGAAGGAGACAGCCAGCCAGAGACATGGATGAATTGGGTAATGTATTTTTCCCTCCAGAATATAGTTTAACTATGCCTCTATAAGCAGGTAATTAACTGCAAGCCTATGCTTCTATACCCCAGATACATTCCAGTGGCAAACAAGACCTTTAGAAGGTAATGCCTACTTTGTCTGAGACTTTCCGGGTTAACCTTCACCTGGCAGGCCTTGATCTGATAGTCAGAGAGCATCCTTGACCATCTCAAGGAATAAAATTTGCATTGGAGATGACAGTAATCTCCATTGGACATCAAACAATCAAGTTACTCAAGTAGAATATGGGCCTGCCTAGCTGAGCCCTGCTGACACGCTGCTCACCATTTTCTGACTCCTGGCGTCTGCAGAGGGAGTGCTAAAGGGGCCAGAGATAGGCTTATTGGCTTCTAACACATTGTAGTTACAGTTACCACCGAGGATGATAATTACCAACACTGAGCCACAAAGCTCTCCAAGGAGCTTGTGGTGATGATTAGGTCATTAGGAAGGTCTGATCCCACCTCTTGCCACTTCCACAAACTCACCACTATAGCACTTCATAAGAAAGCCTGGCCAGAAATGTCCCCCTGACTCCCTCAGGCAGCTTAACCGTGTTTCTGCTTCCTCCCTTTATAATGACTCTTCTTTGATTCACAGGACCGTAGTTTCTGGAGATGGAATTTTGACAACAGAACCAATTACTACCTATCATCTCAAGTTAATTTTAAAGTAGGAAAATATTTTAAAATGCTAATATGCATGCCCCCCCCCTTATCCACATCCCATGCATGCACACGTGGGGAATGTGTGTGTCTGTGCGTGTGCATGTGGGGGGGGGGTGTCTGTGTGTGTGTGTATGTGTCTGTGTGTGCGGTTTGTTGTTGTTAGGAATCCAACCCAGGTCCTTGCACTTGATAGACAATTAAAATATTTTTGCAAGAATTTTACTTTTTAAGAGGAAGGAGAAATTAAAAAAAAAAAAAAGCCTCAGTGTGAACACAAGCAAACAGATACAAAAAGAACTTAAGAGGACAGAATCCTGTTGTGCTGCTGGAAAACACAGATAAAATATGTGAAAGTGGCATTTCAAGCAGCTACATCTTCCAAGGGTGGTCAGAATCAAGCTGGAGGAAGAACGGGCAGGAGCGAAAATTGGGGACTGTTCTTTAAACACAATAATTGGAAAAAGAAAAAAAAAAAAAAACTAGAAATCCACTCTGTGAAACTGTTTTAAAACCACATTCCCCTGAATTATAACTTTGGGCTGTTGGGAATGGATTTTCCCAGAGCTGAGTATATGCTTAACCCTGGGAGAGAAGCAACAATGTCAGACACGATGGAAAACAACAGTGAGACCCAGGCAGCCACACCCCTCAGGGCTGACACCCAAGCTGTCTACTGTGTCCTGACGAGTTCGGGAACCTGTGTGGCAATAACCTGAGTTCTGTGTAGAACCCTTGTGGCGGGGAGATAACATGTAGATGACTCCACAGAGCCAGGGTCTGAGACGTCACAGCCATCCTCTAGTCTCAGGGTTCCGGTTAAAGTCACTCTGCTGTACACAGGTGTGTGAGGATGAAGACCGGGGACAAAGTACAGCAAAAGGGCAAAGGAGGAGGAGGGCAATGCTGGATTGTACTGCCCATCTCACTGCTCGCACCTTGCCCTGGGGGGCAGGGAGAAGGGTTCTCCTCCATGTTCCGGTTCACTTTCAGAGCAGACAAATGCAAGGCTCTGGCTGACCCCACTGGACATACAAAGCCTTCATTCTGAACTCCAAACTATTACTAATCATTAACCAGAGACCTACAGCTGATCACAGGTGAGAGCATCGAGGCATCCTGGACTTCAGGTGTGCCCAGGGATCATACTCCACAGCACAGAGTTAGTCAGGGTTCCTCTCTTGCTCAAGCTGGGCTTATTCCTCTTTGCACCCTCCCTGCTGGCATCCCTTTTCTCCCCAGCCCCTGCCAACATCACCCCTATTTCCTTTTTACAGCTCCAGTCCGTCATTCATGGCTCCTTCTTTTAAACATAGGCTCTTTTAATGTCTTTAAACTTCAAGTCAGGATCAGTTTTACATTTCGAAGATCAAAGGAAATAAACACACTCACAGGGTCACATTCCTTCCTCAGAGCCCTCAGGTAATATTTCCCCAAGATTCAGGGTGACAAGTGCTGTAGGGGTCTGAAAGGCCAGTATGATCGTATATTACACACCAAGGCTTGCCTGACGAAACTATGAACCAAAGAATAACATACGAGGGTCTGGAAACACAAATGTGCATTTTGTATACATGAGTCTGTAATATACAAATGCATTATGTGTGCAAACACACAAAGGAAGATCACAAGACACAGACACCTTCACCGGTTCCAGCCCCTCAGAGACACAGAAAAAACCCTGGTGACCCTGCACACTCCTGCCGCAGCTCTCCAGTCTCCTCTCTTTCCACTCTGCACCTCACCAAAGAACCAGCACAATGTCACACTGTCTCTCAACTCCTGGTTTTCTGCAAGAAGATGCATTCCCTTCTAACAAGCTTAGCTGCCTCTTGCCCATCCAACGGTCTTGACCTGGACATCTTTTTCTACAGGACAGCCTGCTGCTCTTGAAGCACCTGTTCACACCTGAGCTAAATGCCACTTCCCTCCTCTCCAGAATACCTAGGAGAATACCTTGAATGCTTGTGGATCACACTATTTGATTGAAAGTTTCAAAGAAACAGGGACCCTTTCTTGTCCATTGCACCTGGACAAGAAAGAACATTACCAATGACAGGTGCTCAATCAGTACTGCACAAATTATATTCAAAGTTGATTGGTTCTCTCTAGTTGTACCAATTTTCCTCTAACAAAGTTTCCACCCGTGGGCTGGAAACATGATTTGTATATGATCTCAAAGCATTCTGGATGTTCCAGAAGAATCATATAAGGCATCAAGGGTAATCAACATCAGCGAGGACTCCCTGCAAGGTTTTGGACCCGACACTAACAAGTCTTGCCTGCTTAACTGGGAAAGACACAGGGTGATGCAGAACCTAGACAGACAGTGGAAGATGCACCTATGGGAACAATCCGGGCTGTCATGCTCACGTACACACTGATTATTTCATTTCACACTGATATCACTCCCCTTCAGGTCTGAGGACCTGAATTCCAGCTAACACTCCCCTGTCTTAACACATCTCCTGTGCCAAGCAGCATGAGATCTGCATTCATTAAAACATGAGACAATTAGAGCACTGCAAAGAGAGGAGCTTTGTCATCCTCAAGAGCAGAAGATGGTGCATCAAACAAAACGCACCACCTCTGAGGAGGGAACCACAAGGTGTCCCGATCGCCCAGAGCTGAACCTTTGTGAGTGTGGCCAGGGAGGTATGAATAGGAGTACATACAGATGATGTCTGTATGTATGAGTACATACAGACCTCATACAGAGGTCTAGCTCAAGCATCACTCTTCAGGTTGGTTGGTTGGTTGGTTGGGTTTTTGGTTTTGAGATAAGGTCTCTTAACTGGGATCTAGGACTCACCAACTCAGCTAAACTAGCTGGCCCTGCCTTCCCAACCAAGGACTGTAAGCGTACATCACCACGCCCAGTTTTTTACTTGAGTTGAGGGTCTGAACACAGGTCCTCATGCTTGTGGGGCAAACTTTACTGAATGATCAATCTCCCCTAGTTCCTCTAACACAGCGGTCTCAACCTTCCTAATGCTGTGGCCTCTTAATATACTTCCTCATGTTGTGGTGAACCCCAATGATAAAGTTATCTGATTGCTACTTCATAACTGTAATTCTGCTACTGTTATGAACTGGAATATAAAGATCCGTGTTTGCCAGTGGTTTGGGGTGACCCCTGTGAAAGAGTTACTTGGCCCCCAATGGAGTTGCGACCCCAGCTGAGAGAACCCAGACTTCAAGTTAGACCCTACAGAGGTTTTGGAGTGCTCTGGGCTTGTGGCCTCTCTGCTCCTGCAGAAAGGACTATTCGAAGCTGGTTTCTCAGCCTCTCCCCACACTTCCCCTGTGAAAGCCTCGTCACTTCCACAGCCCTCGCCAGCACGCCCTTCCCAACCTCTGTGTTTTCTTCTCACTATCCAGTGAACTAAGGGCAAGCTTCTTCAATAGCAGTGGATCACAAATGGTTCACAAGGCTGAAAAGCATGTACCTGTTCGCGGGCTCCACATGTAGCCCTCTGAATGAGATAAACCCGGAAAACCCTTAGCAAAGGGGTGACATGCTACAGAGCACCTCCAGAGTCAGGGAGCAAGCGCAGCCTGCCTTGAAACAGGCTTTCAGCCAACCAAAACCCTGATCCTAGCATGAAGTGAAGCAACTGGTACAAAAGCGGTCACCCACACGGTTCTTTATGTTGAGCGTGTAGCAAGGCGCTAGCAGTTGACTAAGGCCTGATGGAAGCTTAACAAGACATCACCAATTATGACCATCCATGCATTTGTACATATAGATAAATGCGTGCATACAATCTGTATCCACACATAGAAGTCCATGTAATAGCTATACACTTGCAGATCAAACTGAAAAGTTAAAATGACCCATAATCTTTTGAGAGAAGTTTTATAATTTTTATCATGGAGGAGTGGTACTCTAATTTTTTTTAAGTACTGGGATCAGTATTTCTGAGTTCTGTTTGCCAATTCAGAGCGCTGTGAAGATAAAGAGGATTTGAAGGCAGCTGGAAGTTTAATAAGCCAATAAGAACCTCACTAAGTTGCCCACAAACTCGGAAACAATACAAATTGAAGTGGCACATGAAACCAGATAATACAGAAACAGCGGGGGCTGGAGAGATGGCTCAGTGGCTAAGAGCACTGTCTGCTCTTCCAGAGGTCCTGAGTTCAATTCCCAGCAACCACATGGTGGCTCATAACCATCTATACTGAGATCTAGTGCCCTCTTCAGGTGTGTAGGTATATATGCAGGAAGAATAGTGTATAAATAATAAATAAATAGATCTTAAAAAAAAAAAAATACAGAAACAGCTCCTGCTGAGGGCCATGACCGCACAGCTGGTATTCTGTAGATAAACTGAGCCAGGAGGACCACACGCCTGTATCTCCACTGAACAATGGCAACCCGGAGGTCTTCTGGGTCCATCCAGGCAAGGGTGATCCGTCCTAACGATACTGGCATCTATGAGACCACGTGTTGCAATCTTAGACGTAATGGAACTAGATCAACTACGATGAAACTGCAGGCTGAGAAGGGCATGACTTAACTATGTAGAAAGCCCGTTCACATCTCATGGGTATATTTTCATCTAACAACTAACCTGGCAATATTTTTGACCAAAAGCAAACAGTAGCAGCAACAACAACAAAAAACCCTACAGTTTTCTTAAAATTGGGAAATACCAACCATAAACAAATTTTCAGCTTCTTTTGAAACAACATAAAGTGAAAGTCCAAAGACCTGGAAGGTTCAGGTCTAATCAGGAGAAACTGAAGGATGTGTGCGGGTTTGCTACAGTCTCCACTGTGCCCTTCTGTCTCAAGTCCCCAGCCTCCACTTCCAGCATAGCACCTGGCCATACAGCAACTGAGCCTGAGAGTCCTGGTGCAGAGCCTGTGGCCCTTCCCAGCATTCAGCTCTCATTTCTGCGTGCCACAAGGCCTTGACTCCATATGCCAGCACCACAAAAAAATAATAAATAAATAATAAATAAATAAAAATAAAAAACCTAAATAAGTAAACCCCTTAAATGTTGTGTTACACCTATAGTTCTATCTAGAAGAAGGAAGCCACAGTTCTAGAAAATACCCCATCTGTCCTGGTTTCCCCAGAGGAGCAATGTAGGGGATCACAGCCAACAATGTACCTTCCGTGGGACAGAGCTGCCAGCCGGGAGTCCCCAGAGACAACCTTAACTGTCCCCTGCACAAGGTGTAAAAGGACTTCGTAGGACCCGGGCCCAGTGTCCTGTATCCTGAAGCATGTTAAAAAAAAAAAAAATCCCCCCTCCCCAGAAGAGCTCTCCTTCCTAACCCTTCCTAACCACTCATCATGCCTCAACCTAAAGCCACCCTGTCAGCAGGAATTCTGTGGCAGGTCTGACTCGTGTCATTTATTTGTTTGATCCCTCAGAAAGGGGATAGACTAATGCTTCTGAACTTAGAGCCAAAATTAAAGACTTTTTTCCTGCACAGAGAGGTCTGTCCTTCACGCTGGCTGGGGTGCCCATGGTTAAGCCTCAATTATCCCCTAAGTCATTAACCATTTTAAGCTTCAGGGTGGACAGTCTTTCAGAAATGCTGTTCACAGATGGGTTACCTGCTCACAGTCAGTGACGGCTCCTGTCAGAATCCATGATAAGATGGTGCTAACAACTCCAACAGGTGCCTGGGAGCCCGACCCTCCCAGCACACCATGTCTGTGTTCCTCCACCACATAAGTCATGTTCCCACAGGCATGCTCACTAGACTCTGCTGTTGACACTGTGATTTGAAATTACCTCACGGGGCTAGGGTGATGGCTCAGTCAGTAAGGTGCCCGTCTCGCAAGCATAAGGACCTGCAAGAAAAAGTCAAACATGCCGGCATATACTTATAATTCCAGCGCTGGAGAGACAGATCCATGCTCCCTGGCCAGCGAGCATGGCCTAATTGCCAAGCCCCAGGTCTCAGCAAGAGACTGTCATAAAAATGGATGGATGGACGGATGGATAGTTAGGCAGACAGACAGAAAGAATGATAGTCTTTTGGCTTCCACATACATACATACATACATACATACACACAAACCCACATACACACACACAATATGCAAGACTGAGAACATGCAAGATTGTCTAATTAATACATACTTGAGTATGTACTTAGTACACTCTGCTGTACCCCCCCACACACACACCCAAAGCACTAACTCTTCACTCCCCCGCCCGCTCTGCAAACCTCTTAAAATAGGAAATAGATTGCTTCCTTTCGCTGCAATCTTTTCCTCAGGAAAACAGGACTCAGATGCCCACACTGCCTCTCTAGTTAGATAACACGGGGGTTTTCCTCCTGGAGAGTGACAGTCCCCTTGCCTCAAGGCAACCAAGAAACTTCGTCTGTAGTAAAAGAGAACTTGCCGATCCTTTGCCTTCAATTCCCTCCCTGCTCGCCCTTCCCTACTGAGAAGTGAGACATTAGGTGTTTTTTAAAAATGTGCTTAACTCTTGCTTGCTGAGAAGTTCCCAAAATACCATCTATTCAACTAAAATGGCTCTGTTTTCTACAGTGAAAATTAGGACAGTCCATCACCACGGCAGAATATTTTCAGTCAGATCTACCAGTTCCTGTACTCAAACGCTTTCAAAGTTTTCAAACACATTCTAATTTCTCCTACCCACTGATCTCTGACTTAAAGGCTGCTTTTTGTCTAAAAAATAAAATAAAATAAAAAACCCACATATCTGCATCTGCCCTCCTGGGCACAGGTTAAAAACTGCTCAGTTTTCCCTCTGATGTCAAAGAAAGCAAACCAGGCTAAGCCCACATTCACAGAAACTCTATTCAGAGAGCAATAAGCAACTTCAGACACTGTAGCTCCAGCAGAATGTGCCAGAAAAGAACAATGATGTGAACAGAACATGTGAAGGCAATGAGACAAAGGGTGAATGCCCAGCACACGTGGCAAGACAGGAGTCGGGACACCGGGGAGGCCAGAGAACTTACCTAACCTGGCATGAGGAAAAACACACGGTCATTCCAATTTCAAATGTGGTGTTCGAAGTACTGAGCTATAAAGCGATGGATGAATTGTCCTCAACTTCTCTTCAGAATCCAGCATGACCCAGGCACAGTCTTACCAACTTCAGAATATGGCAACATCTGCAGCTGTATTCCAAGCTCACTGCTACTTCAACAAGCCAGAGCAATCTTTCAGGAGCCAGACTGGACAAGGCCATGGCCCTGCTTTTCACCATCGCCAGTTTTCTTGTGCCTCTCCACGATGTACACAAACCCACATGGCCTGACCTATTTTCTCTCCCAGGCCCTTTCCCACTCCACCTGTCCTGTAACACTTGATCTTCACAACCCCACCATCCTTCCCTTCCTCACCCCACCCCCAACAAGCTCACTCACTCCACAGGGCACAAATCATTCTCTCACATGATGCTCCTCTCTCTATATTCCCCACAGTCAATTCCTTCCTCTCGCCGGGCCTGTGTGCCTTCTTCTCAGAAAGGCTTCCCTGATCACAGCATCCAAAGAGGTCCTTCACCCGCCGTCCGGGCGCTCTCGTCCACATCTCTGCTCTGTCTTCACACTTAACACAGGTATCTTCCCATTCGTGGTGCGGGCTGGTTGTCTGTCACTGAGAGCCTGCCCCTGGAGCACCCCCGGGAGCTAGGTGCTTACTCAGGACTCACCTTCAGCCTCCATAGCCATGCGCTCCCTTTGGCTTCCCTTCGGCAAACTGAAGTGACCACAGACAAAACATTTGGAAGGAAAAACTTTTGCCTGTATCGGATATGTATACACCTATTATTCTTACCCTTGCCTAAGCAATATAGTTTCACCATGACTCACACGCCCTTTATATTGTTTACTATAAATAATCTAATGATGACTGAAAACATATGGGCAGGACACCTGGAGGTTCCATGCAAACACTGCACATTTTTACATGAGAAAATGGGCATCTGTGCACGTTAATACCCAGGAACCCTGAAGTCAAGCCTGGGCAGTCAGAGAATGATCGATCTCATTTGTTAAATTAATTCGAACCTCATCTCTCTGCCACAACACAGACTGAACCGTTTTCAAACAACAAGCCACCCAACATTTTAATGTCCCCATCTTCCTGGAGGACATAAGGGGTCCTCTCAAGAAAGGAAAAGGAAGTGGCCAGGAAAACCACAGAGCAGAAAAATAGCTGATAAGTCCACTTAACTTGCCTCCTGTCCACCAGTAAAAAATAAATAAATAAAAAATAAAAAAAAGAGGTCATCCTGTCACAAACGACTATGAGACATGGGAAAGGTGACAGTCAGCCACAAGAGTGTTGAATATTTAAACAGAAATCATCCCATTATATCCCATTCATTCACTGGGAAGTGTTATGAATTAATAATAATTAGTGTGTGGATATTTATGTACCATATACCACGCCCAGTGTTCTCACTACATCTTACCTTCTCATTTTAACTAAAACCCTATGTGTTGGTGATGATCTGTCCCTTTTCTGAGATGAGGCAAGTAAAGATGAGCTTGGCAAAGTCAGGTAGGCATAGCTTTCCAACCTCTGTGTGAGACGCAGGATCGGAGCCGACTCTGCATCATCAGTCCCTCGATGCCTTCTCACCCACAGCACCTACCAGCACCAAACAGGCCCATAACAACTACAAGTGTTGTCTACGACAGGTAAGCACAGGTACACGCACCAGCCAGATGTGCTAACCGTATCACTCAGACAAGAAAATGTGGCATTCCACATAAAAATGAAGTTAGTTTGGGGATGTCCCTCAGTGTCTAGCATGCCCAAGGCTCAGGATGATCCCATCACTAAAAAGTAAAATAAAACAGTATTAACATATGCACGCATGCACACACAGTTAAGAAAGCCAGATGAGAAATGGTTTATTCCATTGCTGAGCTACCTTCTGACAAAACCAAGCAACACCAAAACATCACTTAGCGGCTGGTAGTAAATGTCCCAACTGCTAGAAAGTAAAGTTCCTAATGTCAAGGATTCTACAGGAGCTGCAGCCAGAGCAAGAAGAGCATAGGCAGCTCTCTCCCTGAAGGGGCGCCTTCCTTCCCACAAGTGCTGGACGAGAAGGAGCCAGACATTAGACCCAGCTGGACCAGAGGGTGGAACCAAAGCCTGTGAGGGAGGCAGACTCGGCTCCAGCCTCCAGATCTGGGACAGCTCATCCAAATTGCAAAGCCTTGACTCAGTGCTCCAGAGATGTATGTGACTGCCCGTGAAAGTGGTTAAAGGGGAGTAACCTGGGAAGGCCCTGCAGAGCTCATGTAAATAAACTGCGCTTGCTCACGCAAGCCCAGGTAATGGCTAAGCCAGGGATGAAATCCAAAGACAGCAGAAATGAGAGCAAAACAGAAAGGTAAAATGAGAACCACACGCTCTCAGCGTGGCTAGCTGCGGTGACCTCATGGTGTAGTGGTGGCTGTCCACCACACCACACACCACATCTACCAGAGGCACAAGGGTGGCGAGGCAGGCAAGGGGAGGCTCCCAGCTCCACCCAGTGAGGTGAACCTAACGAGCCGGGTCTCTGACGGCTGAGGCCAGACAGGAAGAGATCTCCTCCCCATTTCCAACGATACGGGAGGCAGGACAGCCAGGCTTGGCACAACACACAAACTTCTAAATTTTGAAAACTGCTGAGATGGCATTCAGTGTCTCTTTCCTCCAATAACAAAATGTTCACAAGCAAATCTCAGAGTCAGCTAGATGGCAAGTTCCCCATAGTCACTAGCCCAGGAGACATGACTGGCCAAAGGCCCATCTCGTCCTGTAAGTACAGCTGAATCACACGAGAATCAACTTCAGCCATGGTGAGCACAAACCCTCACAACACCTCTCCACCACTCCCCTTAAAGAATAAAACAACAGTAAATAAAGCCAAAGTTGTTCTGAAGCTTCTGAAAGTCCCAGGGGATAAAGAACCCCAGGGGCAACGGCGAAGAACTGCCTGTGCTGTTGCTAGGTGACACTTACAAACAGGAGCCGTAAGGTTGCTCTTCTGTCTTAATGAGTGGCCAAGTCAGGCATCCTCAAAGGACGGGTGAGCACTCCGAACTCAAGCACAGAGCAGCCCAAGGCCAAGGGGGCAGGGCCTACCAGCTAAGTTTGAAAACATGTTTTCAGCTGTGTGCTGGGGGAGGAGAGAGGGGCTTTCTCCAGCTGCAAAAGGTGTGTGAGCTCTTGTTAAAATCCAGATTGTGATATGGAAACGCAGAGAAGGTCAATGCTAGTGTTCACGGGGCAGATGCCAGGTGGGTATGGTGGTGGCGGGCATGGCCATTTTAATGTTATGCTAGCTGGAAGTTGAGGTACTATTAAAGCAGGTGCCAAGGGACCTGGGGAGGTGGCTCAAGTCCGTGAAGAGTGTTTGCCAATCAAACATGATGACCCAAACTTGATCCCTAAACCCCAAGTAAAAAAGCCAGGCCTGGTGGTGTGTACATGTAAGACCAAAGGCTGACACAGGAGGCTCTCTTCAGTTTGCTGGCCAGCCAGCCTAACTAACACAAGAGGTCTTCTCTCAAAACACAAGACAGACAGCACCTGAGGAATAGCGTCTGAGGTTGGCTTCCAGTTACACACAAATGAACATGCTCCCATTCACATGCACACAGAAAGAGGGAAAGGTGGACTGGTTGTTTGCCATATTAACAGGAGGCAGTCCCCATCAGCTGATCTACTTCCTAAGGGCTACAAGTGTCACCCCAATTCTGTGGTAACTGGCGGAGAAGCCTGTCCAGCAGAGAACAGTGCTCCTGGACCATCAGGATTCACCTAAAGAGACCTCAATGCTCACACAACAGTTCATGACCTGAAGCTATAGGATAAAGAGAAGGAAGCAATAAAGACAGAGCACAGCAATTTATGGAGCACTTACATAAGATCACACAGTCAGAGGCAGACCGGGATGCCAACTGAGCTGGTGACAGTGCCCACACTCCTGGCCACTCAGCTCCCCTGCAAGAGGCAACACAGAGATGAAGAGATGGACGAAGGCTTCAAAGCACACGCTGCTTGTACACCCATGACCCTGAGCAAGCCTTTCTCCCACCTCCTGTTTCTTTAATATGGGCTAACATGCTACCTACCTCTCTGCTTGGGTTTTCTGAGAATTTAGGCACCTTTCTGAGGGTGCCTACACCAAGCTCTCGCAACAGCATCTACCACATAATAAATGCTTTGTTTAATGTTTTCCCAAGATGGTGATGAAGAAAACTATTATTACTGAAGCCCAGGAAACAGAGAAACAGAGAGGGGGTGGATGTCAGCAAAGAAGGTCCTGGCTCTGTGGAAAATGAGCCTACAGCTGATGAGATCTCTCCTTTCCAGTGACCACAGAGGCTGAAGGAAAGGTGCTCTCAACTGGACAGGACGGCAAAACCATGGCCCTCCCAGATGTTGCAGGGAGAAATGGCAGTGCCCAATAGTGTGAGACGGCACACTCCAGTTGACCTGCAAGTGTGAAGTTCCCACCAGCCCCTCCAGGAGCACACAGGGAGGCCCTTCATGGTTGCTAGATGCACATAGAATTCCACGCAATGTGCAGAAGACAAGCAAATGCCTCCAATGCCACCTCCTCAGCCTTGGAGGGGAAAAGCCCCCTTCGCTGTGTCAGATGCTGGCAAGAGCACTGGCTGGTCAGTGGGAGGCTTCTCGCTGGAAGGTGTGCTCACTCAGTACCACACTGATTGAGAGCGGCCAGTTCCAGCTGATCACGGCCAAGCGAAAGGGACCCGGAACAACGGAGTGTCTTCCTTCTTGAACACATTGCCCAACAGCGTGAAAGCAGAAATGCAACTCAGGGCACAGCATATTACAAAACTAGTATTTAAATAAAGCTTGGGGACAAAGACCTCATCTATTTTAAGGACACTCAAGAGAAATTAAAACACAACACTATTTCTACAGCAGAGGTGGCCCGTGTCCTACTTGAAGTACATCTGTGACCACACGATCACATTCCATGTTTAGCGCCATGTGGTGAGCACTCATGCTTCCCGTCAACAGCTGGACTCTCTTCCTTCCCTACTGACCACATTCTAGTTGTTTTTCTTTTTTGGTTTTTCGAGACAGGGTTTCTCTGCGTAGCCCTAGCTGTCCTGGAACTAGCTCTGTAGACCAGGGTGGCCACGAACTCAGAGTGCCTCTGCCTGTGCCTCTGCCTCCAGAGTGCTGGGATTAAAGGTGTGGTGGGTGAACCACCACACCCATACATTCTAACTTTTTAAGGCCACAGTGTACCCCTAGGTGCTGAAAGCGTGTCACAGTGGCAGAGCACCTCTGACGCCTTAGGTTCAGTTCCCAGCACCACACAGACACAAAAGGCTTCCTTCTCCAGCCTAAGGCAGTCATGAAACTATTCTGATAACTGAGGTGGAGTTCTCGAGACTTGAATGGATCTCACGGGAATTTTATTTTTTAGTTTTTTTAAATTTCATGTGCATTGGTATTTTGCCTGCATGCATACCTGTTCAAGGGTGTGGGGCCCCCTGGAACTAGAGCTACATACAGGTATGAGCTGCCACACAGGCACTGGGAACTGAACATGGTCCTCATAAAGAGCAGCCGGTGGTCTTAACTGCCGAGCCACCTCTCCAGCCCCTCGTGGGAGGGAATCTCTCGAAAGGAGAGCCTTGGCTGGGTATGATCCTAAGCCTGTTTTTCCTGCCCAACACAGGAACAGCCATCTGCACCAAGCTGCTCCACCACGTTACACCACATAGACACATGAGACCAGGATGACGGAAGTTTCTGGGCTACCCAACCTCAGCCTCTCAAACAAAAGAGAACTGAAACACATACTTGCTTAATCCACTGGCTTTCTGTCGTGTGGCTGCCTTACATGTTGTAAAGTTTGTAAAAGTGCCTTTGGCCACGTTACTTAGTTGGACAGGTACCATGAACTAAGAATTCATCTCGTGTATACACAACTTTCTGCCGCACAGAGACAATGTAGAATAAGATGGATACATGTTCTCCAGCAACACATGATATTAATAAATTACATCGTGAGAACTCTGTAGACCTACTCCTAAGTGTGCTAGGGAGTTGCAGTGTGCTCTGGTATCACCCCGAGAAGGAAATACTGAAAAAAAAAAAAAAAAAAAAAGGGTGATACAGCTTCTAACCACTTTGGTAAAATACTGCTCACCAAACGGCTAGTTGACACAAGTGAAAGGATTTAGCTTCTCTGTGCTTTGGTTTCCTCAAGTGAAAAATGAACTAGCAATTCGTGCCTTAACAGTGGTTGTACATATTAAAATGAGTTGATACTTACACAGTGCCTATGCCTGTGCTGACACCGTTAATGTTTAGTAGGCGTCTATTCATATCGTGGTAAAACTGGTGACCGGGCAGCCAAAAGTTAATAATAAGAGCCAGATGGTGTGTTTATCCAGCACGCTGCATTCTTTCTTAACAGGAATCTGTACTATTGACAAAGGCACAAGTTGTAGATATGGCCGCTTACAGAGAGTGCTTTTCACGCAGATCCTAACTGCCACGCTCATGGTCACACAGCAGGAAAAGTGCAACATCAGCATGACAAGCTGCTTGTCTGGGGATGTATGTCTAGAGCGGGGGATGGGCAGGGTCTAGCAGAGACAGCTGAACAACCCTCTAAGCAAACAAGTGGACGAGACAGTCATTTATGGAAAGGCTGATACCTGTGCGACATTACAGCGGGAGTCCCGACTCAGTACACCGTGCCATCTGGAAGAGCATGGCCTCTGACCACTCAAGAGCTCGGCAAGTATCTCCACCTTTTATCTTTTTTTAAGATTCTAGCACAAGAGAGTATCCAGGTCTTCCTACCGGGCAGAAGGGGCAGAGTTTGTAGGATGCGGCCAAGCGCCAGCACAGGTGTGTGTCCTACAGTGCATGAGCACGGAGGGTCCTGAACCACCCACAGCTGTTCTTCACCGCACACAAAACTTCTGGACGAAAGCAGCCTCAACCAACCCACAAGGCCAAAGATACCCCAAATGTTTTAACCTTTCTTACTTTTAAATCAATAAATTAATAATGATAACAGGGTGAGAATATTTTTCTCCCAATCTAAGAGAGGATAAAGGAAGAAGAGAAGCAGAGAGAGGTCTATCTATCTGTCTAGAGTGTGTGGCGAGCTTACTCCATCCTCCTCCTGTGGGTCTGTTACCAGTTTCCTGGTTATACGTTATCAAGGAGGCTGGCAGAGCCACAGGAAAGCCAGAGGGGTTCTCGGTCACCCCTTCATGAGACTAGAACTATACCACACAAGAGACAGAGAGTGCGAGCCACAAGCATGAGCCATGAAAAGCCGTAGAGGCCACAATTCATAAAACAAAAAGGAAACGGCTGGAGTTCGTTTTAGTAGTAAATTTTATTCAAATACTATCACATCAATATGTAATAAATATGAAAACCGTTAATTCTGTCTATTCCTTCTTCACATGGAGCCTTCAAACATCCTGTGCATTGCATACACAGCACAAAACACTTACGATTACCCGCATGTCAAGGACCCGAGAGCAAGGGCAGCGACTGGCTTGCCTCAGTGATGGTTGTGGTACGGTGAAATGGGCCATCTGCTCTAGCTCTGAGCGCCAGCTGGGGCACCTGGTCCTGTCCTCAGAAGCTACTTCATGTTAAGGCTATTTTAAGCCAGCTGCTAACTGTGGTTTACTGCTCACCCTGGCACGGTCGCCAAGGCCTATCATTCTTTTCACCAGGGCTTTACTTGAGAATCCTGGAAATTCTGGCCACTGGAAAAACAACTTCCTAAGAAAGTACTCTGTTTCCCTTCAGAGAAGCCAGTAATAATCCGACACACATCAGACAGACCTCATTACTGACACATGCCCTTCCAGTGGCCTATGTAAGACACTGGCTTGAGAAATGACAGGAGGGGTTTCCGCTGTGCCACAGCCATGGGTAGGACACTTTAAAAGATGACCTGAACACACTGAATCACTTACTTCTCATGTTCACCGAGATGAACAAAAGCAAAGACAGAGAGAGCCCACTTAGCTGAGTGTGAAGCACCCTGCATCTCTAAGAACTACTGAGAAAGGGTGCCACTCTTCACCTGAAGACCAAAAAGGATGGGGGCGAGGGAGGGGAAGAGTAACTTCAGATAGATGTTGAAGTGAGGAGGTGAGTTCCCCGACAATCCACTGGCTGATCTCACTGCACTTTGGACTATTGGAAGAGGACAAAGAGTTGAGCCCCTCTGGCAACTGTCCCTAACAATCATAAGAGACACAATAAAGTAACAAGCCCTTCCAAGCCTGCTGCATCGCCCAATACCCACTGGGCTTCCTCTTCCTGAGCACTGTACAGAACCAGACTGTAGTTCTAGACACTCAGCTCCCTCTCAGTGCTGGCCTCAAAATGCTGCGCCCTCGGGGGTCCTGGCGCCTCGAGAGTCCCTGCCTCAGCGGGAGTCCTGGCGCTGGGGTTCTCACAGGCGCGAAAGCCAGCTGGCCCTCTCCAACCCAAACAGGCTGGGCTGGCCGCAGGAGTCTCAGTCTACCTGCCCAACTGCCGGGTCACGCCCGCGGGCTGCTCCGGGCCCGCAGCCTTCACTAGATCCTAGGGCAGTCACCCACACAAAGACGCCTTGTGCCTCTGCGCTTGGCGACAGGCAGCAAGTCGCGGGCACCCTACCAGAGCAGGACAGAGCGAATGCTCTGAAGCCAAATCCCCTAGTCCCACATGCCCAGCCCATCTTCAACGGAAAGACCCTCCCTCTGCTCCACAGCTTAAACATGGGTCTCCCGTCGGCTGCACACGACGCGCACCCCCAACCGAAAGGAACCGATCGAGCAGGCGCACCGGAAAGGGGCGCACAAGCCGCTCAGCAGAAGTTTGCTTTGTCGCCGGCAGGAGGGGCCGAGCACCTCGGTGCCCAACTCCTGGCCCGCCCCATCACACAGGCTGCAGGACGCGGGGGTCCTCCATGGCCCGCTCACCTTTAGTCCAGTCCACCACTTGTTTGGGGCTCCACTTGGTCACGGGCTCCATGGTACGAGGCTTCGCTGCCCGCTGGGCCGGGAAGTCGGCGGCGGAGGACGGCAGTCTGCGCCCGCGGCTGGCCCCGGCGCGCCCCGGGCGTCCGCTCAAGCTTGCATGGCCGCGGTCAGCGAGCCATCTCGCTGCGGCTCAGCCAGGGGAGCGCGGCCCCGGGCCCCTGCGCACGGGACAGCGGTGTCCGCTGCGGCTGCTCCGCCAGCCACCGTCGTCCAGCTGCAGATCTCCCCCTCCGCTCTCTGTTACAGCTGCTGCCCCGCGCCCACCGCAGCTGGGGACGCACGGCTGCGGACTCAGACCCCAGGCCCGGGCTGCCCGCGGGGGAGAGTCTCCGGGCCGGGAACGGCTAGCACAGCCGGCCCTGCGTGGCTCCGGCGAGCGAGCTCCTCGCTCCGCGTGCCCCGTCCGCCCCGAGCCTTCCCGCCAGCCGGTCCCACCGCCTGCGCCACCGTCGCGGGCCGCCCGGGCTGGGAAGGAGGACGCAGAGCGTGCGCGCTCGGGTTGCAAAGTTTCAGCTCGGCTCCCGGCGCCCGGAATAAAAGAGGAGGCGGGGCCGAGCGGGAGCAACACGTGGGGGGGGGGCGGGGCCGAGCGGGAGCAACACGTGGGAGGGGGCGGGGCCGACCCGGAGCAACACGTGGGAGGGGCGGGGCCGCGAGGACGCGGACTCCGCTTACTTTCCCTCCTGCGGCGGGGCTGGGCGCTCCCGGGCTCCACTTTTCCTTTTCAAAGCGCGGCTTGTAGCCGCTGCCCGAGTCCTGGAGAGCCGGTTCCCCCGAAGAGGTCCCGGCCTAGAGGGAACTGAGCAGTCTGAGTCCTGGGAACAGTTTTGTTCTTTGTTTGTTTGTTAGTTTGTATGAGATGCGTACGTTCTGGTTTTAAAAGCGTGGAGTCACAATCCGGCTCATTCAGCCACCTACCTTCACTTTGCGTCTCCTAACGTAGGCCAGTTATGTGTGCTTTGGACAAAAGGGTGGCGACGGACCACTCTGTCTCTCACGGCTGCTGCAGTTGTATCGACTCCGGCTTAATAACAGCAGAGTGGCAGTTCTTCGAGATGTAACATTCATATTTTCAAAATGACGTAACGCTGGAGTGGGATTAGTCATTAACCCTGAGGCAACATTTGTCAGCGAGCCAAAAAAAAAGAAAAAAGAGCCGTCCCCATTTAAAGCCCTTTCCACTCTGCAAGCCTCAATTTGGAAGCAGAGCACCGGTCTGGGGAAAACCCTATAACCGGTGTTTACCTCCCTCCGGCCCTCCCTGCTCTACCTCCCACATACATGCACAGACTCTCTGGCCTGTGGCGAGTCTCCTTTCAATTATAGTTATTGATTTCCATCTTTCCTTTGACGGCTGTTAACCCTATCCAGGCCAGGGGCTGCTTGGTACCTCGTGTAGACTGAGCTGGATCTGCTCCACTTCCTACTACCTAGCTTCCGGCGTGAAAGAGTGGTTGGCGTTTATTCATTCAGTAAATACCCACAGATGCTTCTTGTGCTCCAGCCACTGCGTTCGTAGTTGCTGTGTTGGGATACGCGTTGTTTAGCGCACGTGAGAATCGTGGCTAGCACCCAGCTGTGTGTGCTGATCGTGGGCTGGGTGCAGCCCTCCTGTGCAGTTCATCCATACAGCAGAGAGGTGCAACTATCAAAAACAGCCATCTTTTTTCATCAAAAGTAATTAGCCAGCCCAGAAACTTCGCAAAGGCCATGAGAAGACTCCTGGTGGAGGAGTTGCCTTCTTTTTAGAAATGATCTTTGACACATGCCTCTCTCCTTAGCCATCTTTATGGCCACAAGAGTGGAGAACTTTCTTGACCTTTGCTCAGTGGGAACTGTCCGACGTTTTCGACAATCTCTGTATGATTAGGATGACCAAGCAAGTAATTCATCTACAAAACAGGGCTGCCAATGAAAGGAGGGACAGCAATTACCGGGTTGACATAATAGGAATCAGGCTGTATAACCCCTGGAATCATAAAGAGAATGAAATGCTAATGAATTCGCTGTCGAATTCTACTTGTTTTGACACTGTTCTCTGGTTGCTCTGCTTTTATTGCATTGGAACATTAGAGTTGGAATTCCAGAGTCCAGTTTGAAGAATTTCATCCCACAGATAACACCATCTACGCTCAGCACATAAGCAGAATATGCAGAGAAAGCCAAGTTAAAATCTCCAACCTGAAAAACCAATTAACTATCTAAATGAATTAGTGATTTGTTTACCCTTCCAGTCCTTGCAGGCTAATTACTATGTAAATAAGGCCTTCTACCTTAATTACAGCTGTTAGTGTGTGAAAGTTCTAGGGTGCACTCACTGCCTGCCGAAAGTTTGCCATATCAAAGAGGTGGGATTTTAGATCAGTACTTCAGAAATCGTTGCATATGGGGGAAAAAAAATGATTATTTATGTATTCGCCACTCTTCTTTCTGCTTGTGTCTGGTGGCCTTGTTACCTACCCTCTTCTGCTCCTGCACCCTTCCTCCTTACCACCTTGATTCTTGCCAGGGTCCCTCCCACACAGCCAGGAACTGAACAAACCTCCTTTTGATTCACTACGATGTGTCATGGCGCTGAACAGACCCATTCTTCTGTTATTTCCCTTTCCTCTCCTTTCTCTGTGAGCCTCCTTGCATGTTTAGGTCAATCATTCAATTAGCAAAATATGTTGTGAATACTTGTAACATAGTGAACTGAGTATGAAGGTTAAAAACTCACAGCTAGAGGCTCTTGAGCATCATGGGACTTTCCCAGGGAAGGTTTTCTTGTGTTGCCTTTAACAGGAAACAAAGCCCAGAGGGAACAGGGGGACCAGACACGGGAGTTGAAGAATCAATTTCATGTTAACGATTTAAGTCTATTCTAAATGTATTGTTATCTTTATTTGAGAAGTAGGGACTAAGCACTTTGGAAACATAGTTATTACTATAACTACTGGATAAACACAGGATTAAAAGACCTCAAACCCTTTCCTAGTTCAAAACACTCCCTGTGATGAAAGAAATAGGTTCCTTCTTTTGGTGGTTATTTTCCTCTCATGATGCTTCTTTTCCAGACTATCTTCAGAACATTTAGAATTAATTTCTTCCCACGTATAAACTGTCTTGGTTGTTTGTCTTTTAGCTTGAAAGACAGCAAATAATCCTGCGCATTTCCACCTGAGAAATCCTATAGTGGGGCAAATGTTCTTATCTATGACGTCACCTGGCTGCAAAGTCATCAGCTAACGCAATTACCCAGGCTGCCGCTGAGCTGTCTCCCACTCAGTTCCAATGGGCCTGGATTCTTCACACCACAGTAATGAAATTATCTCCCTAAATACACACGCGTCCCATCAGATAATCCAGGTGGTAAAGTTCCCAAACAGTTTTTTCATTGAAATAAATGCACCCTTACTTGTTTGAAATCTTTTGATCATCTGGGAACCTTAATGATGTCATGCTAAAGACAGCAGGAGAGCTAATGTTGGGCTCTCTCTCACTCCTACCCATATCTCACAGGCCAACGTCAATTGCACGAAGACTCAAAGCCTCTGTTGCTTATTGGTTCTTACTAGTTTCTTATTTACTTTTTGGCATTGGAGATGGAAACTAGGGCTTCATACATTCTAGTGAATACTTTACCATTAATCTGTATCTCCAAGCTTCTTTTGAGTTTTTTTTATTTTTAGGAAGCTCTGATGAAGTTGCCCAGGCTGACCTTGAACTTGGTGTGTAACCCTCAGAAGCCTGAAACGTCTTCTCCTTTGCCTCAGACTCCAAACTAGCAGCTATTGCCAGTGTAGACTACACGCAAGCTCTCACTGATTTATTTTGCAGTGCTTAGGAGGAAACCCGGGGCCTTGTGCCTGCTGCTCACCTGTTCATCCCTGTCTCCACTGTCTGAAGTCATGTTCAGAAGAGCTGAGCCTAAGAAGAAACACTGGCTGCTGTAACTGAATTTCAAGGATCGAGCGCAGCGGAGCCCGACTCCCCTAACGCTGCAGCCCTGTAACACAGCTCCTCACGTTGTGGTGACCCCAACCATAACATCACTACTTCATGACTGTAATTTTGCTACTGTTATGAATTATATTGTAAATAATCCGATATGCAGGACATCCTGATATGCAACCCCAAAGGGGTCATGACCCACATGTAGAGAAACACTGCTCTAAAGGCGGATTTTGGAAGAGTTGCTACATGAAGCAATGCCTACAAATAGTTATGTCTTTTACCCTCAGGTGCTAAAGCAGCTCACAGGGAGTACATTGCATAGACAAGGAACAGTCAGTCCCATAACCACACAAACACACACACACACACACACACACACACACACACACTCCTTGGATGTATGATATTTTCTTTTGCAGCTATCGGGTTGCAGCGTATCTCAAAAGAACCAAAGCTCATTACCACCAGTTGTTCCTACAGCTTCGTGTAACTTCGCAGGACTCATAATCTCTAGACAAGTAAATACGACACCATCAGTTCCTGATTCAATGATCCTTGTTCCAAACACAAGTTCTGTGTGGATAGTGGCGACAAAGCCATTGTGAGAGACAGCATGGAGACCACTGTAAAAATTAAATTATTTTAAAAATTAAATCATTCCAAATAAATCTTGCACATTGGAAACAAAACACAGATTTGAATGTCATAATTCCCTACTGTTAACAAGACAGACAAAAATAATTGTTTCTGCACTGCTCCGTATTTTTCTTATTTGATTTGGTTTAACAGAAATATTTGATGGGATGACTTCAAGTGGAAGAGAAACCAGGCATGGCCGTGCACTCTTTTAATCCCAGCACCAATCAGTGTTTTCCTGCAGGAGTCGGGTGACTCTACAGGTATCTGAGATGGTCTCAGTGGATAGGAGGTCTTGCATCTGCGGTGCCAAGCCAGCCAAATGGTGGCTGAACGCCACATCCAGCTCATGAACGATGGTGACAGAAATCACCGACAGTCAACAGCTGTAACATTTCATTCTGGAATGCCCACGGTTGAGTCTTTTTTCTATTTAAGTCCCACGTAAGTTCTGCTCCTAGTAGCCGAGGCATGGGGCTATGGGCATTCCTTGTCTATTTTCTTCCCCTGTTCTGAGCCTCAGTCAGGAAGAAGCTGCTGAAGCCAGGTGGGGGGAGGGGAGCGTCCAGGACCTGGGGACCTCAGTTTACAAGCCCGTGGAAAGTCCTTTAGAGACAGATGGAAGCCGAGGCCCCTGAGCGCCAGCCACGAAATCCTCCTGCCCAGGGTGGAGAGAAGCAGGGACTGGACCCGGACAGCCAGGCCTCACTTCTGCCAGCACCAAGTATTCCTCCTGTACATGTCACAGACCTGCCAGCCAAAGCACAGTAAGAACAAGAGGTGCCAGCAGTGCTGGCCTCACCAGAGGGGACCCAGGCAAGCCAACTGCAAAGTCTGGTTGGCCTGATGTCCTCCTCACTCTTCTTGTCCATGTCTTTTGATTACATGGCTTCATCTGTAAGGTACAGGCCTAAAAGGTCCTATTACCAAGAAAATTCATTTGGGGAAGGAACTGAGGTCCTAACTAATTTTCATATTCCACCATTTCAACCAACATATAGCCATCTGTTAACCCTGAGAAGGTCAGGATTTAGGTCCTAAGGAATAAGGGTTTGATCCTTCTCAGCCAAGTGTGGTAGCACACGCCTTAAATTATGGCACTCAGACAGCAGAGGCAAACATATCTTTGTGAGTTCAAGGCCATCCTTGTCTACATAGTGAGTTCCAGGATGGCCAGAGATATTAGAGAGACCCTGTCTCAAACAAACAAACAAAAAAAAAAAAAACAAACAAAATTTCCTTTTTTTTAATGATTTATTTAACTTTATTTTATGTATATTAGTGTGAAGGTATCAGATCCCTTGGAATGGGCATTACAGACAGTTGTAAGCTGTCATGTGAGTGCTGGGAATTGAACCCGGGTCCTTTGGAAGATCAGACAATGCTTTTAACAACTGAGCCATCTCTCCAGCCCCAAACAAAAATTTTTTTGTCTTAAATTTCTTTGTTCTATCAGTTGCTGAGGGACAGAATTTCAAATAAAAGCCTGCAGCAATTTCTTTCTGGCTCTATACATCTATTTACATAGCTTAGCAGGGTTTTGTTAATTCACTCGCCAAGTCAATTCAGGATACATCAGTTTTAAAAATAGAATGCTGCAGTGATAAGGAAAGTCATGCCTTCATATGTGTGTATGTGTGTGCATGTTCGTGTATGTTCCTGTGCACATGTGTGCATGCTTATGGAGCTCAGATGCCAGCATCAGGTGTCATTCTTATGTGTTTCTTTGTCTCTTTGATTGTCTGCTTACTCGCAGATAGGATCTCTCACTGGCTTAGAATTCACCATGCAGGCCAGCAAGCCCCAGGATTCCTCCTGCCTCTGCCTCACCAGTCTGGGATTACATGTACCACCACGTCTGAATTTTTCTGATCTGGGTTCTGGGATCCAACTCAGGTCCTCTTGCTTTCAAAACAAGAGCTTTATTGGCAGATGTCTCCAATCAGCTCCAGAATGTTGTATGTTTTTGTGGATTTTTTTTTCAGTGAGGATTGTACACAGAGCCTTACAAATGCTAGACAGATTACCACCCTGTATCCCAGGTGCCCCCTTATCTCAATTAAATGAAGATATTCAAATATCAGAACTATCAAAGTTGCAATTATCACAGTTCATTCTTTGATTATCAAATTGAGAACTCCACTTCTATCCGCATTAATTTTAAAAAAATAGAAGTATTAAGTACACAGAGAAACTCATTCTCATCATTAGTCATCAGATGTGAACTTGCTTTTCATTTGTAGGTCCGGCTCCCTCATTAATTATCAGTATCACTGGATGAGCCAAGAGATGCTCAGAAAGCTGGCAAAGCGCCTTTGTGGATGTGTCTGTGTGATGTCTCTGGAAGAAGGTAATGTTAGAATCGGTAGACTAAGCAGAGATGCTCCCTCACCGACCCACCAGGAATCGCATGCTCCATTGAGGGCCTGGGTAGAACAGGAAGACAGAAGAAGGCTACATTTCCCTCAGGGCACCTATCAGCCCTTACTTTTGCCATCCATGTCAGTCTAGCTGTCAATTCACACTTAGAAGGGTCTTATATGTAAACAATGCTGAACTTCCCACCAATGCAAAAAACAAACCAACAACAACAAAAACCTGTCTGTCCCACCCCATCTTGTTAGCATGGGGTTCCACCCAGAGATTCTTATTCTATTTAGAGTAGATTTAGGGAAAAGGTTGTTCTTCTCATATAGCTGCCACAGTATAAAGTTTTTCTATATATTATCTATTATTTTCTAATTTCTTTCTTAGTACTGGATTCTACAGTTACTTTTTTTGAAATGGGTATAATTCAAAGAATGGTTTTATCTTCAGTTACTAATTAATACACTAAGAAACTAAAAGGCATTCCCTTCTGAGAAAAGAGATCCTTGTGTCCTTAATCAAAGCCCATTATCATTAAAGGTTCCGAGATAAAGCCCTGGTCAGTCCCTAGCCAAGCGGCCATACTTTTACAGAGCCCCTTGTTGAAAGGTGGCAGCACACCCCTTTAACCGCACTCGGGAGGCAGAGGCAGGTGAGTTTGAGACCAGCCTGGTCTACAGAGCAAATTTCAGGACAGCCGGGGATGCCCCGGTCAAAAAAAAAAAAAAGATTGTCCAAAGGGAAGCCAGTCAGGGAGACAAGGTGAACTTGCTAAGCTCCAGATTCAGCATTTCATTCATGAAGAGGTTAGCCTGGTAACTGTCAACACGTATGGGACCAGCGAGTCGGATCTCTCTGCCCTTCCACTCATGTATACAAGAGTCTCAGCCAAGCGGCCTGATAACACACTTTTTCCCTCATTTATTTATCTTATTTTATCCTCTGAGAAACCATGCATTGTCTCCTGCCCATTTTCTGGGCTAACATGTAGCTGACCACAATTTTAGATTTTCAGTACATTTTAGAACATTTATCTGCCAACAATCTAAACAGAATTTTTTTTTGTGTGTAGCTATTTCCTCTTGACTGAAACATTCCCTCCTGGAAGACGAAGAATGGAGAGGACTCGGGAAGGTGAGGAAGCCTGCAGGGCTCAGGAGGCTCATTAAACTTAGGAAGGAAGCTCAGAATGTGAAAATATTCACAAGCCCCTCCCCACCGTTAGGCAAGGTCTCTGGAGAGAGGACTGTGTAGGTGGACTGCTTTCAAGTTGGGCAGGGGCACAGCTTTCATAAGCTGTCGCCGGGGTGGCTCTTTCGGTGACACAGCTAGCTGGCTTTGAGTCACCGTGCTCCTGAAGGGGACCTCAATAAGCTCACTGGCTCACCAAGATACACGTGGGTGAAGCGGATTCTCTGTCACTGGTGTCCTATGGACATCCATGTCTTTCCACACTCTGAAGCTACACTTTCAAGGACCACAGAAGATACACTACCAAAATCCTCTGCTTTGGAAACCACAGGAGATTTTTATAAAAACTGTATGTATTTATCCTATTCAATATACTGTCTTGATATGTTTTGAATGGTACACTAGCTAAATCAAAGTATGCAAGGATTTTATTGTAACCATAAATTAATTACATAATTTCAGAAAATGAATCATGGTCAATACAAATGTAAATTAATGATGTGTGCTTATACTCACCAGCTCGTTCAGAAATTAAAATATATATATATATATATATATCAAGTAGTTTCATTAAGGCACTCTAACTTGGCTGTATATTAGCAACCAAAGTGAAAGCAAGAGAAAAGCTCAGGCTCATGCTTTGTTGGGTTGTTATTCAGCCCAAGACCACCTGCCTAGAGATGGTGCCAGCCATGGTGGGCTGAGTCCTCCTATATCAACTCACAATCAAGACACTCCACAGACCCAAACATGCCCATAAGCCAACCTGTTCTCGGCAATTCCTCAGTCCAGGTTCTCTTCTCAGATGTCCAAGCTGTGTCAAGCTGACCACTAAAGCTAACTAGAAGACAGAGCTCACTTTGACTTCTCCAAAGCAGATCATTTCATTTGTTTTTAAGCATATCAAGGTAATTAATGTAATTCTGAAATATACAAATATGTTCATAGCTGAATGTGCTGGTATACATCTATAGTTCCAGCACTCAGTAGGATGAGACAGGAGAATCATAAGTTCTAAATTAGCTGGGCTATCTATCAAGATCCTGTCTCAAATACACACACACACACACACACACACACACACACACACACCAGAGTGCAGACAAAACTCCATAACAACAGTCTGGCATGGAAAGAGGGACTAAAAGGTCTCTCAACTGTACTGATAACTGGAAAATGCAAAGAGACTCTACCATGAGCATACTGTGATAAGTCTGGACTGGTCAAAATAAACCATGTAGCTACACTTCAACATGGTCAAGGCCATAGAGATGGGACAGGGAGATTCCTTTGTCTCCTAAGCTTTCTTATTTGCATCCAAGAACCCAGTCAATGGATCTAATTATTTTCTACCATGTCCAGCTGAAAACCTTCTCTGCTAAATTGGTTCTTTATTCGGTAATATAATTTTCTCTGTGTTTGTCTGTGGCCGTTATTGTGTCTTCTACTTTCTTTGCATTCACGGGACCCTGAAGAACACTGCTCTGTAAGTGCTTACAGTATATTTTGTCATTAAAGTCTAAAGCAGCTTTTAAAGGCCCATGGTTGTCTCATTATCCATCCAACAAAGAGTTGAATGTCTACCACCATCCCCTATTGTACAAGAGGTGGTAATAAAATACCATTTATATGAGATAGGTATTATACAGATAGATTATATGTTTTCTAAAATAAAATGTAACCTGCTTAAAAAATGTTACTGCAGTTCTCTGGGCCATTACCCTAGTCCTACGGTAAGTGACTGAAGAGGTCATATGTGAATACACTGTCAGAGATTAGCAAACTATACATGCGCTAGTAAACACATTAGAAGGAGGAAAATTAATGCCAGGTCTTGTGCGGGCTGCTTGAGCTAAAACCAGATTGGCTGACATACCACTAAGAAAACACTCCTAGAAAGTAGTAAATAAACAAGAGAAAGTGAATGGAGAAAATGAGAGTGGACGAGTGAGTGAGAGACTGAAAACTAAGAAATAATCATGGGGGCCAGCCAATCTTGAAAATGACAGTTAAGTTCCATATGAACTATTGCTGCCCATGGTGATAAAGAATGAGCTGATAGCCTTATGCTCAGAGGAGGTGACAGCGGGGAGGAGGCCAGGGATATGTATGTGGTGTGATGGGATTTGTCAAGAAACAGCTGCATTTGCCCTTTGGTCAGTAATTTCAAAAACTAAATTAAAAAAAAAGTCATGAGCCAGGTTCAGATAAACCTCAAAAAAAAAAAAAATACTGGTGAGAAGAAAAATGTAGTTCTCATAAGTTATCTTTGCCATCTAACTCTTCCCTAGCCCAAGAAAACTACCATTCTCTACTCTGTTGTAGTGAACATTGTTGATAGGCATTGTTCATGGACTTATGCGATAGATAGATAGATAGATAGATAGATAGATAGATAGATAGATACAGAGATACAGAGATACAGAGATACAGAGATAGATAGATACAGAGATAGATAGATAGATAGATAGATAGATAGATAGATAGATAGATAGATAGATAGATAGATAGATAGATATAGATGATAGATGATATAGACACATAGGTAAAGATAGATATATGATTCATAGATAGATGATATGTAAAAAATATCTACATGCAATATATAATATTAATTTTTCACATTAAATAAGTATCTTACTAAAACTTTAAAATGAGGGAGGGAAGTCTAACTTTAACCCACACATTTTCCTTTCCTCAGATTCACCCTTCTGTGAGGAACAGAGTTGCCTACACTCCAGCTCTGCTCAGTCGTTGACTGAACTTTCCAGGGGAGAATTCCTTCCCTGGCATGAGGCAGGCTGCATTAGCCAAAGAAAGCTGTCAGACAGACAGAGGCTGCTACTGGCAGTAGGTCACAGAGCTGGCTCCCTATGAGAGGGCAAGGCTGAGAAAAGGGAAGGGCAGTGTTTACCACAGTTACTAATTACATATGCCATGTTATAGAACACACTGCCACCTGGCACACCGAGTGGGGCCCCCAAGGCCCTTCTCTGGATCTGACCCTCCCTATGGGACAAAAAGCACCTAAGGACCTAATAGGAGAGGCCCTCTTGGAACCCAGGCAAGCCTTCTAGACTCTGTGCCAAGTAGCTGGAACCTTGGAACATCTCAATTAAATATATGTTGAAGTCTTGACCCCCTCAGAAGCAATGCCTCAGTCTGTGACCTTATTTGGAAATAGTAAAATACAACCAGGTGAAAATGAGATCAGGGTGAGCCCTAATCCAAGATGAACAATGTTCTAATCTTTAAAAAAGTAAGTTGGAACACAAAAAACAGATAATGGAAGTAGGATAGTAAAAAAGAGCCAGAGAGAAATTGTTCATCTCTAAGCCAAGAAGAGCATCCTTGAGACCCTAGAAGGAACTGAGACATAGACACCGTGATTTGGATGTTCAACCTTCAGAACCATCAAATGTTAAGCCTGTTGTTCAATTCACTCAATTTGTGCTAGTTATCTTGACAGACTTAGACAAATAATTCACTTTTCAATAGCCCCCAAGTTTGCACCCAGTACCTAGATGGGCCTCTTTCCAGGTCTCTCCTCCCACAGGAAAGGAGGACTCCTCCCGCCCCGTTCCAACGTGTGATGTGTATCAGAGAATAGCTGAACTCCAGTGTCCACATATTTCTATCAAAACCCTCAAAGTATGGAATGGCACTAGATGTGAAGATAAAACATGGGTATAAGTCCTAAGCTGAGGGCTACTAACACTCCAAAAATATCCTGAACAGTCAAGGAAGCCTGCATCCAAACCTCATGTCCTGAAGCACTTTGTTGTTTCATTATTTTATTTTATTTTAAAGTGGTTACAGGAAAACACTCAAAACAAATGTAAAACGTAATGAACTATTTTAGGCAAATAGCTTTGAAGCCACACAAGGAAGAGAACTTTACCAAAAAGCTCCCTGAGATCTTTCTTTATGCCCTATCCTGACCCCAGCACCCTCTCTTCAGAGCAAGTACATGCTCAGACCCAGAGTGATGGCTCTCTTTGTTTTTATGTGGCTGATCATCAGAGCTCATCTCTATGAATGCATAGTTATATCTTATCTATTCTTTTCCACCTTATACATCTTTGGATCTACAATTTCCAGTCCTTGCCTTTTCCTTTCTTTTTAAAATTCTATCTATCTATTATCTACCTATCTATCTATGTCTCTATCTATGTATCTATCTATTTATTTATTGTGCACATATAAGTGAATGTGTTTGGGCATGCACATGTCATAGAGTTCAAAGAATAATTTGGAAGAATTAGTTTCATTCTCTCCTACTGTGTAGATCCCTAGGATCAAAATTGGGTTATTATCATGGCAGATCATCTTCACCCTATTAGCTGTCTTGCCAGGCCCTACCTTCTTTCATCTTACAACTCACCTGTGTCCCACAGTTTGGGTGCTGTTACGTAGTGGCAGCAAAGTTTTAAATACTCCCCTTTCCTCCACACTTTCTAAAATAATCAATTTTAACTTGAAACCTCATTAGACTCAGACCTGTTCTGTTCTTAATGTTGAGTGTGGTCAATAATTTAAGAACACTATGCAAACATAAAAATGAAAACAAGGGATGGGGAAATGGTTCAGTTGGTGAAGTGCCTGTGATGCAAGCATGAAGACCTGAGTTCACATCTTCAGTGCCACAAAAAAAGTCCAGCATGATAATGCAAGTCTGTAACCTCAGCCCTGTTGGACTAGTATAGGAAGATCCCAGCCAAGCTAAACTGGCAAGCTCCAGGTTCAGAAAACAAACAAACAAACAAACAAAAACCTTGTCTCAAAATTTAAGATGAGAGAGGACCCTAACCAAAATGTTCAATCCCTATCCTGAAAGGCAAAGAGGATGAATATCAGAAGAAGAAGAAAACAGGAAACAACCTAGGAACCTGCTACAGAGGGCCTCTGAAAGCCAGAAGAAGAAAACAGGAATCAAACTAGGAACCTACCACAGAGGGCCTATGAAAGCCTCTGCCCTGCAGACTATCAAAGCAGATGCTGAACCTGATGGCCAACTGTCAAGCAGAGTGAATGAAATTTTATGTAAGAAGTGGGAAATAGTAAGAGCTGGAGAGGACAGGAACTCCACAAGGAGAGCAACAGAACAAGAAAATTTGAACACAGGGAACTTCCCAGAGACTCATACTCCAACCAAGGACTATTCATGGAGATAACCTAGAACCCCTGCACAGATGTAGCCCATGGCAGTTCAGTGTCCAAGTGGGTTCCATAGTAATGGGAAGAGGGACTGCCTCTGACATAAGCTGATTGGCCTGCTCTTTGATCACCTCCCCCTGAGGGGGGAGCACCCTTACCAGGCCACAGAAGATGACAATGCAGCCACTTCTGATGAGAACTGATAGACTAAGATCAGAAAGGAGAGGAGAATCTCCCCTATCAGTGGACTTGGGGAGGGGCATGCATGCAGAAAGGGGAGGAAGGGTGGGGTCGGGAGGGGAGGAGGGAGGGGCTTATGGGGGGGATACAAAATGAATAAAGTGTAATTAATAAAAAATTTTTTAAAAAGTTAAAAAAAATTTAAGATGAAGAGAGACTTGGGAAAATACCAGATGTCAATCTCTGGCCTTCATGTATATCTCCATACACACATGTATCACATGCAGAAACACACAGAGGGAAAAAATGTTAATTTCAAACAGCCAAAGACTAGTGGAATCTGTTAAGCTGGATTTCGTATCCTCCAAAACCCATATGTGGAACCGCCTCTCACAGTCCCTGTAAATGGACTTCATTTGGAAATAAGGTTTTACAGAGATAGTCAGTGATATGGTCAGCCGGACCAGCTACCCAGCAAATCCTAGCACTCCATCCACCTGTCCCCCCCACACACACCTGAACTACAGGTACGTGGGTGATGGGGGTTCAAACTCAGGTTCCCGGCTTTTACAGCAAGAGCTCTACCAAGCTGATGAATCTCCCCAGCCCCAAAGCTGCTTCTCCCCCACTATCTAAATGTTTTATTTCAGTGTCTGCTGGGACTCCCTCCTGGCCTGCTAGTACACATACTTCTTGTCTGGCTTGGTTTCTGGATTTTATTCAAGTCATCAGTGGTCATCCTGCCAAAGGGAGTTACGTTCTTCATTTTCTCCAGCTGCTTCTCATATTCCTGGATCCCAGCTTGGGATCCAGACACAAATTCAGCACCATTTTTCACATCTTCCTTTCCTTCATTGTTCACCAGGACCCTTTATTTATCTTTGGGCACAGGAATCTTTGGGGCCTTATTCTTCTTTTCAAAATCATCCACCAAGCCGGCCTTGGCCACATTGGCCTTGTTTAAGCCCAGTCAATCGCTGGTGGTTTCTCAGGCAGATTAGCCAACCCAGTGTGGAGGGCCTCATTCCAGGACTTCAGGGAGTATGCAATTGTCTTTCAGTTTTTGGGGTATAATCTTCCCCAATCAATGGTTTTTAGAGCAAGTTACATTCAGCCATTTTGGAATCCTTCACAGAACATGTCTCAGACAGCAAGGAACGGAAGTGTGTTCAAGGCTGCTTTTCTTAATCTGTTATATTATTTCTATCCAAATGCCAAATTCTTCTGAGAAAACCTAAGTGATTAGACTTAAAATAAGAATATGCCTAACAACATAGTCACCAAAAGGCAGATGGACAGACGTAGCTGTAAATAATCAGCATTTGCGGCGTGCTAAATGTGACCATATTTATTAAATGATAACCTCTGGATTCTGTTAAACCTTGGCATGATGATGCTGTGTGACACTACATCTGATTTGAGGACTCACTGGTCCCTAAGACCTGTCCGGGAGCTTCATATGGTCAGAATTCTTTTCAGTGATACTTGTCCTTCTGTCAGTAGAATTTTCCAGCATCTTCTATTGTACCAGATATAAGACACTCACTGGCATAAGCATGAAACAGTACCCTCTTCTTAGGACCTTTTTTGTGAGATATGGTTTTTTTAATATATTATTTCAGGGTCGGGTGATGGCTCAGTCAGTAAAATGCCTGCTGCACAAACATGGACCTGAGTTCAAATCCCCCACACCACTTAAGTGCTAATGCCGTGGCTCATGTCTGTAACCCCAATGTTAGGGGGTGCAAGCAAATATCCCCAACTTACTCATAAAGCAACCTAGCCGAATTGACGAGCTCCAGATTCACTGGGAAACGCTGTCTCAAAAATAAGGTGGAGAGCCAAGGCCTCTGACAGTGGCCTCTGGCCTCACCTACTCGTACCTGCACACCCACACGCATGCACCCACGTGAATACATACCTGCCTCCCACACAAACATGTTATTTCTGTTACCATTACAGCTATTTTAACAGATCTTAAGAATTTTGTAATTTTCTCAGTTTTAGTGTCTGTCTGGGATAATATTGACAGCTATAATTCACATACACCCATCCAAAAGCTCTCTGGGTCCTCCATCAGTTTTAAGAACATAGCGACCTCGCCGAACTAAACACTGAAAACCTGATTTTGTAGACCTCTGTCACCTTGGCTTTTCCTTCGCTGGAAACCACACAGTGAGAGCAAAAAGCAAGGGGAGGGGAAGTGCCGCCAAAGAGCTACTGTCCTGTAACTTCTATTCTAAAGACAGCGGATTTCCAGCCCATGCTCTAGAGTGCCGTCTGAGTTTAAGATCGGGAAAGAACAAAGTTAACAGAAGCAGGTCAATATTTAATCGTTTATGGTAGATATTTCACAGGCAACATTAAGATAAAATTGACAGAACTTAGAACCCAGCTATTTGAAGTGAAAGCTAATTGGAATTTTTTTTCTTTTTTTAAAGAGAGCGTGCTTGATGCCAGATGCGGCAGAGTTGAAGGATTTCTGAGCCCTCCACATTCTTTATAAACAGAGCTGGAAGACATGACTAGACGGGATGCCAAAAAAATTGGATAGAACTTCTCCCAAGTTTTCTAACTTGCAGTTTGCCGTTCTTAAGATAAAAACAGCCCCTTAAAGAGCCCAGGTGCCCGTTGTTTGTGGCTTGTAACCGCTCATAGATAAACAGATTGAGGACACCTAAGTGTGAAAGATGCACCTGTGGGCCTGGCCTCCCCTCTTTCCTTTTCCGTCTCTCACTCTCAGCACCTTCTTCTCCAGCCCTCTTCCCATTTCTACCCTGAGCTCACTACTGTCCCTCACCCCGGCCTTCCCTTGTCTCCTAACTGAGCCAGGGGTCTGGTTTAACCGCTAGGCAGCACAAAGGCCTAAACTGTACCACAACAGCTTCTCACTGGCCATCAATTCACTCATTCATAAATGGGGTTGATAACATACCTTCCACACAAGGCAGTTAGCATTGGCTGAGAGCATCTCTAGAAACTTTATAGCTCCAGGCAAAGTTTATTCTACATTCTACATCAGCCTGGACTATTAGCCTATGGCAGGTAGGTGTGTCAGGGGGCCCCTGGCATCCTGTTTCCAGGTGAGGAACTCAGCTTTGGGTCAGTGGTTGGAAGTGTCAGGCTGAGGGCTGTTCCGTTGTTTGTGGCCAGCTCTCTCCTTCCTCATTCTCATTCACAAGCACACCCGGCCACAGCTCAAGGAGTCTGGGAGGCAAATCCCATCCTCATGGAACCTTGGATTCCTATATGGCCATCCCTGAACTTTGGCTTCCTACTGCGTTTCAGCACAAGATTGGTAGCTTCTAGTACGACTGTATTGGTGCACAAGAGCAGAGCCCAGGCTCAGCACGTGTGGGACGATAAGAGGATCTCAAACGCCCTGTAGAGAAATGCACTGAGACCAGCGGGAGGCCACGGGATTGGAGGTAAAGACAATGACAAAAAAGAATAGCAAATTTCAAAGGGAGCCTTCTCGTCTGATTCAAAGTACACTGAAGACAGGAATAAGGAATCATCTGTGGGTCTTTCTTACAGAAATATGATAATAATGGTCACTTATGTAAAAAGCTAAACATTTATGCCTAACTACTGTGTACCTCTGCAACCGACATTCTGCTTACTGGACAGTGTGAGCTCACTCTTGCTCAGCTGGTGCTCATGTCACCTACGACCCTGTTGACTGTCAGCTCCCTATCCCCAGTAATACTAGAAAGACTCTGATACAACTTCTGCAAGGTAGGGCGTGTGTGTGTCTGTGTATGTATATTGTGCATATATCTATGTGTATGTATATATGTATACTGTGTGTCCATGTATCTATACGTATGTGAATGTATGAAAGTCTGTGTGTGTGCATGTGTATGTTTGGCTACCTATATGTATATGTATATTTGTGTCTCTGTGTGTGACTGTGTCTCTATATGTCTATATGTGTGTCTCTGTATGTGTGTATATGTATATGTATGTCTGTCTCTGTCTGCGTGTGTGTGTGTGTGTGTGTGTGTGTGTGTGTGTGTGTCCATCTCCCTACGCATCCTCCATCTTTGGTAGAGCTGTATTGGTGGAGGGAGGAAAAAAAGGCGGTTCATTTTAAATGGCTGTTCATGATGATGGAATCTGGATGTGTATATGCTGACAGGAATGTGAACAAATTTTAAAACTCACTTCTAATGGATAAGTAAACAAAACAATGATGAAAGATATTTTCTCCCTAATAATTCATGTGACATATTAAAAGCTAGAAGGAATTCAAAATTAAATAAAGCCCAGCCCTAATTACAAAGACATGACAACACAAGACAAGGAGCCTTCGGCTGGGAGCACTCCAGGTCTGGGGTAAAAGACATCAGGCCTTCACGGGGTTCACCACATACTAGAAACTTACACAATAAAGGACTTTGCATTTGTGTTTTCATTAAAAATCTACGAAGAGAAGGGACAAGGAACAAAGCACAATTAACTGCTTGTCAACTTGACAAATACATCATTGTTAAGCCATAGCCTTTCCTTTCTTGCCCATCTCTAAGATCACACATGAATATCAACATTACTATATAAACATTCCAAATTTTAAAGTCCCGTGGTTTTCAAAAAAATCAAACACTTAAAAATTCAGTCTCTTTAAAATATTTAGTCTCTCAAGTCCAAGTCTTTGCAAAATTCCAAATTTCTATAAAAATGCAAGGTCTCTTAGCTGTGGGCTCCTATAAAATAAAAAATAAGTTAAATACTTTCTTACTCCAAGCGGGAAGAGCCAAGACACAATCACAGTAAAATCAAAGCAAAATCAAACTCCAGCTGTGTCAATAACTCAATGCCCAATACCTGGGATTCTCTCATCATCTTCTGGGCTCCTCCACGGGGCATGGGGCACTTTCTGGCTCCTTCCTCTACAGCACACACAGCTTGTCTTCTAGGCTCCAGCCGGCTCCACTACACAGCTGTTGCTGTTTTGATGGCCATGCCATGGTACCTGCATCGGCAAAATGCTAGTCTCTGTTGCAACAAACTGGTACTCTCACCAATAGCCTCTCCTGGGCTCTCTTCATGGTTCTCTCCACAACCCCTTCAGTTTTGGGGATTCAACTGTGACTGAGGCTGCACCTTCTCCAGTGTCCTCTCCTGGCTTTTCATGGCGACTAGGCTCAGCTGCTCTCCATGACCCTGTCATACCTTTAAAACCTGGGTAACTCTGACACCATCAAGTTCAGGTGTCGGTACAGGTGCAATCTTGGCCATTTGGACACAGGTTCTGTGTGCTGACTCTCAGGAAACACTTCCCAGAAAACTTCACCTCAATGATACTGATCTCTTTTTGATCATCACTAACTTTTTAGTTCCAGCTGACCCAATCAATTGTCTTAGTAAAGCAAATGTTTTATTTTAGTGGTTCTGGTTTCTTGGTAATTGTGGGTGATTCTTCAGCCCAATCTAACCAGAACCATAGATTCTTAACTCAAAATATTCTATGGCCCTGGTAGTTTTTAAGTGACCCTCAAACTTCCCTTTGGAACTTCACAAGCCAGGTTTCCATCATCTTCATGTCTGTCAACATTCTTATCCTCCAAGCTTCCAGACAACAGCTCACCGACCTTTGAACGTTCAATGGGTTTTCTAGCCTAAAATTCCAAAATCCTTCCACAATCCTTCCAAAACCAACATAGTGAGGTCTGTTACAGCCATACCCAACTCCTGGTATCAATTTCTGTCCTAGTTTGGGTTACTATTGTTGTAATGAAATGCCATAACCAAAAAAAGCAAGTTGGAGGAAAAGGGGTTTTTTGGCTTAAACTTCTGTACCACAGCCTATCACTGAAGGAAGCCAGAACAGGAACTCTAACAGGACAGGGACCTGGAGGCAGGAGCTGATGCAGAGACCATGGGGAGCTCCTGCTCACTGCCTTGCTCCTCATTGCTCAGGCTGCTTTTGGAGAGAACCAAGAACCACCACCCCAGGGATAGCACCTCCAACAATGGGCTGGACCCTACTCCATCAATCACTAATTCAGAAAATGCCTTACAGCCGGTTCTTATGAAGCATTTTCTCAGTTGAGGTCCCGTCCTTTCAGAGGACTCTCTCATATCACATTGACATAAAACTAGCCAACACAGACTGCTTATTTTACAATATGTTATTAACATCTGCTGAACAAATTTAATGACAATCAGTTTGAAGTAAAAAATCCTATACTGAAATTAATTAAAAGCCGGGCGAGGTGGCACATGCCTGTAATCCCAGCAGTTGGGGGAGGCAGAGGCAGGCAGATTTCTGCGAGTTAGAGGCCAGCCTGGTCTACAAAGCTAGTACAGGACAGCCAAGGATACACAGAAAAGCCCTATCTAGAAAAAAAGCCAAAAAAAAAAAAAAAAAAGTTAATTAAAGTAAAAGCTGTCCTGTGCAGTTCTTTGCTTTTCAGTTTTAAATACCAAGGTTCTTTTCCAACCACAAGTTCTTTTATGCCCACCTCTAGCACAGTAGATTGACTCTCATACAATGGCAAATAAAGGGGTGTATGGTACAACACACATGAGTTACAAAACACTCTTTGTAGAGCTGGAGAGATGGCTCAGAGGGTAAGAGCACTGGCTGTTCTTCTAGAGGTCCTGGGTTTAGTTCCCAGCAACTGCATGGTGGCCCACGGCCATAGGTCCCCTCTTCTGGCATGCAGGTGTATATGCAGGCAGAACACTGTATACATAACAAATAAATCTTAAAAAAATAAAAATACAGTGTTCTTTGTGAGTAATTAGGAAAGTAAGCACAGGGAATTGGGAGTCGGGAAGGTAGGTAAAGTCAAGAAGAGCTGAGGGCTTCATGGTAAAGGTCCTGTGCAGATCCTGGAGGGAATGTTGGAGAATGTGGAAAGCTGGTCTCAAAGCTGGCTTCCTTCTTCTTGGCTGGGCAGGAGCCTGGACCAGCTAGAGCAATACTGGCCCCATCAGCATGGGCAGAGCTAAGGCTACATAACCTTGAAAGGGCAGCAGAAAGGCTTAATTCTGTTGAGAAGAACAGACCAGGTTTATCCAAGCCTTTCCTATCTCAGCATTATGTCCTGCACCTCCCATGCTAGAAACTAGGAGAGCGTCCCTTTCCGCTAGCTCAGGCTCCTGAAATGAACAAGCCAACATTCGTCAAGCACCTGTTTTACAAAGCAAGTTGGATTTTCTTTAGGTCTTAGAGAAAGAGTCAAGAAAGAATGTCTGGGCCTATACAATGTGACAAGGAATGGCTGGTTGCTAAGGCTAGCGTATATAAGATGCCCACAGATATTTTCATTTAGTGTACTCATTTTGTATTAAGTGTAAAAACGCACAGAAGGGACGCTGTAAATGAACATTTTATTATGAGAGGCTGTCATTGAACTGTTCTTTGTCTTCCTTGTCTAGAATTACTCTTTTTGTTTAACGCCTGCAAGAAATTTCCCAGTCCTTCACATACAGACAGCAAGTGTTGAAATTTGAGATTTGATACAATAGTGACGAAAATACCACATCTATTTTTAAGTTAAAAGAATATCGACCTCTGATGCCTTATCCCAGGATTAGATTATAGAAAGAGAAAGACACAGCACACCCCACACACAAGTACACACACCCCACACCACACACACCACACACAGCCCACACACAGCCCACCCCACACTCACACACACACCATACCACATACACACACATTTAGATAATAATGACTTCTTTCACAACAGCAAAACTTCACATTTGTTATTTTCCACAACATATTTTTTTAATTTCCTGAGAAAAACACAGTGATTTTTCTAACTCCAGTCTTCTGACCCCTGGGCCTCTAGGCTTTCCTTGCATAAGATTCACGCTCCTCTGGGAGCTATTGGTGGCTCGTACACTTCCTGTATGGTTTGACAGGGGTGTGGAAACTGCACCAACTCTGTTTGGTGCCACGTTCAAAAGCATCTCTTCAGTATCAAAACCTTCGGAGAGAATTTGCACAGTCTTCTCACTAGAGTGAATCAAAGAGGAGTGGCCTTGCAACTCCTGGGAGCGTGCTGGTCTCGTCCTGCTGCCCACCTGAATTTGATGGACGTTAGTTAACATTAGGAAGTCTGAGGATAGAATACAATGAATCATAACCCCACCTCCCAGTTCTAGTTTGTTCTATCAGAAGATGCTAAATGTTTTTAACTAGAGGGCTTTCTAGAATTTAAGTGCAAGAGAAATTTAAGTCAGGAGGCGCAGCGCATGTGCGTAGTGGAACCTGTACAGCATCTCAGCATCTGGGAAGCTGGGGCAGGAGGCTCTTTCTTGAAGATGCCCCAGGCTAAACAGGATGCATCAAACTGAAATATGTAAAAAGCCTACATTTAACATATTCATCTTCCAGGACGCTAAGTACTGTGCAGTCCATGCTTACTGTAGATAGACAGACAGATCGATAGACAGACAGATCGATAAACAGACAGATCGATAGATAGACCGATAGATAGATAGATAGATAGATAGATAGATAGATAGATAGATAGATAGATAGACAGACAGATAGAGTGGACTTTCTTTGCTTTTAATAAGCCTTTACTTATTAAAATGATTATCACTCAAAACTCTTATAAGGGCTGCCCTTTTCCAGATGGGCAGAATGGAGGCTCAAAGAAGCTCAGTGTTTAGTGTAAGGTCCCTGGCGGGGAGAATCCCCACTGGGGCAGGATAGCTGGAGAGCACACATGCAATGACTTCACTGGACCCCTGTGCCTTGTTAACTTATTCGGTTGAGCGAGTGTTGAGCAACTTCCACATGCCATACTCTCTCCCAGATGTTTCCACACACAGCTTAGCCAGGCCTGGACTTTGGAACGTATACTGGAGTGTAAAGAGTCTGAAAGCATACGGGAGAGGCAGTGAGGAAGAGAGTGAGAACTGTTCAGCTTCTCGGTCGGCCTTCTGGTAACTCTGGTCAACCGTGCAAGAAGCAACAGCTGCTTCACTCTGGGTTCCAGTTTCTCGACATCCACACCATCGCTTGCTACTGCCTACGTTTTAACTGTGGCCACCATGAGTTTGTTTATAATTTCCATTTGTGAAAGAGTTTCTTCCAAAAACGGAACTACCAGATGATGTCACAAATCAACCCGATGTAGGAAGAAAGAGAAGAAGTTAGCTCTTGGTTTCAGAGCCCTGTGACCTGGACACCAGCTGTGGAGTCCCTTTATGGCACCACGCAGACAATGGTGTGGCCTGTGGCCTCTGGGGGCCCAGGACATTCACCAGCTCTCTGCCAATAACAAGTTTCCCAGATGGTCTGTAAGTGATCTATCAGGCGGTTCCCCCACAGAAAGGCCAACCCTCCTGTCCTTCTCCCTGCTGTGCTGGGTGAAAAACAAAGTAAAATGCTTCATTCTGTTTTACAGCCAGGGGAAAGAAAGCCAGTCCTGTTGTTTTCACTTTCTTCTTTCTGGAAAAAAAAAAAAAAGAAAGCATTCTACAGGCATTATATCTCACTGAGACAGGAGCAGATTTCCAATATATTAGGCATTTGTAACAGAAAATCACGTTATCTCTTTTTAAGTGGCTTAATCACATTTACAATTATTTATTAAACTAGAGAAGTAGAAAATAATATATTACTTATCGGGGTCATAGTTTTACAACTAAAATGCACCTCTTTTTAATAAAATAAACAAGAAGGATGTTCTATCCCCTGGTTAAAACGTGGCCAAAAGTAAACAGTGATTTAAGACGCAGTGACATAGACACTCAGCAATTAGGTGACATTCCGCAGAAACCATAAGCCCATCTTGTCCAGTACGTGTTCCCAAAGAAAGAGAGCTGCAGGCAAAACCGATCTCTAATCAAAATGAGGGGGACGTAATTTGCTTGAAATTTGCCCATTTAATTAATGGCTTGCTCTGAATACAACAGAACATCTAAGTATGTCTATGTTAAAAATCAAGAAAGAAGCTGAATAAAACCACAGCTTTATCATCTTAAGGACATCCAATTCTAATAATGCAATTCTAATTCTGACGAATTTAGTTGTATAGATTTTGGGTCTGGTTAGTTTTGGTGTGTGATGTTTTTATTTATTTTAGGTTTTTTTGTTTTGTTTTGTTTTGTTTTTACTATTTTAAAAAATAGTAAATGCCACTAAAAAACTCCGACCCAAGAATTCTTCAGGTGTCAGCTATATGAAATTCTTTGTTTTCCCATTTGGAGCTTTGGGCTATCTTCTGTTGTCATTGATTCACACTAACCCCAGTTTAAACTAAAAGGTCTGTCTGTAGACTGGCTTTCCTCGGAAAACACCCCTGGGAAGCCTCCAATACTACAATACTACGTTCTGGTTTGCCGAACAGGTTAAATTTCTCACATTCCTCTTACAGCTTTAGTGTGTTTGACATAATAGTGTTTTAAAGTAATACTTGAGATGAGTCTCCACCTGAAGATCTCACAAAGCTTCAATTCATTAACACACATCTCCTTGGCCCAGCCACCAGAGGTAAACTTCCCTCTGCCAAGAAGATTAAGGTAAGAAGATTAAGATTTTTTTTTTTTTTTTTTTTTTGCACAGGAAAAGACATCTCCGGGTCACTGGTTCTCAACTGTGATCCTCAAACAATGCGCACGCTTAGACATGCAAATCTCAGGCCCACCTGGACCAACCTCGCCAGAACTTTAGGGGATACACCGCCCTACCCACTCCACCCCCAACTGATTCAGAAGCACGCTGACTTTTGAGAGCCATAGATTCAGGCCTACACATTCATTTTACAACTGAAGCATCGCTGCCACAGACAGGTTAATGATTTACCCGAAATTGTTAAAGTCAGGATTGGAATTGGAATCCACAAGCCTCAGCTTCAAGCACAGAAGAGGAACAAGGAAAACCTTGGCTTTTTTCTTCTTCTTCTTTCTTCTTGTCCTGACTGGTTTAGCGGTGGCTGGCTCAGAGTCCCAGGCTTCAGACAAGGCTGGAACCTGCAACCTTTGCAAACTCCCTCCTAGTCCCTCTCCTTGCCCTGGCCTCATCTGATATGGCTACTGGGTAGTGAGGTGTATATGTAGTTTGCATAGGAGTGCTCTCTTCCAGTCTTGGCTGGAAGCACTAAGAGCCTTCAAAACCATTTCTCCCTTCTCTTCTATGGGAGACTCCCCTGGGAGACTCATCTCTTGGTCATATCAGCATTTGAGATGCTACAAAACACAGGTATTTTATGATCCCCTGAACCTCTACATAAACTTCCTCACTATCTCCCTGCCAGACAAAATAAATCCATTTCTTGCTGACCAGAAATCTACATTCCCAGGACTTTTATTCATCCTTTTTCTCTCATCCCATGTCTATGCCCTTTATGATGGTTACCAGCTGTCAATCGTGTGTTAAAATATGATTTGGTTTTGATCGGAAACCAAGCATTTTAATTTTTTTTAATTAGCCTACAAAGCATTAGGTTTCACTGTGACCTTTTCAGATGTAATTTTGCTTCTGTTGGTCCTCTGTCCCCTTTTCTGCCACATCCCTGCCCCACGTATGTTCCTTTGTTGTCACGTGTTGTGTCACTCACCCACCCTCTTCAATCCCTTATTTTTTCCCCTCTTGTTCGCCCATTTCTGGTCACGTGACCTGGATACGTGCATGCACGTGCACGAACACACACAGCTAAGGTACACATTTGAGATAGAACATTCGATATTTATCCTTCTGGTGTTGGTGTTAGGGTGTGGAATTTGCTGAAGAAAAGGACCAGACTCATTAATAGGTAAAACAAAGAGCATTTATCCTGCACAGAATCCCAGCACGGTGTGATTACCACCTTCATAAAATGGCGGCTCCCCAGGGGGCTCAGAGGCCCCTTTTAAAACCAAGAAGGGGAATTCCTAGTATGGCTATGTGACCTCCATTGGGATTGGCTGGTGCCCATGCAGGCTAGCAGGCTATCTGACTCCAGTTGGGAATTAAGTCCTCTCACTGGGTCTGTTTGACCGGCTTTAAGAGATTTCACAGATCTGTCCATTTTCTGTAAATTTTATGATTTCATTAGAATGCAAAACTTAATCATAAAAAGATCCAGAAGAAAAAGGAACTGGCAAACAGCACATGCCAACTTTTTCAGGAGGGAAACTATGCTATGTCTGGAAATCCCGTCCGAATTAAAATGCCCGTAGTTCACACTGCAGATTTGGTCATGCTCCACAAAACTGCAAGAAATTTCAGCTTGCTTCCACTGTTGTCATGATCTATTCTACCACACACCAGCCATCGACAGACTCGGTTTGTTCTTGTGACGTCATGTGTTTGTAGACATAGACCTGCATGTGCCGGCGCTGCTACAGCCACATAAACAACGTACGATTTCACTTTAACAGAACAAGAATAGTCCAGAAGAGAGAGGAATCCAAAAAAGGAAAAGCTAAAGAGAGCCGCAGCGAAGCTGTCTGAGAGAACCGAATTCTGAGGCCAGCGATCCCACTGTTCTCTGGTCACGTTTTTCAGGCCACTGATGGGAACAGGACATTGATGTCCAGAAACAGCTGCTCACCTGTCCGTTACAGCCGGGACAGAGGACCATCAAATCTCCCAGAGCACTCTCCTATCTCTTTTTTTTTTTTTTTTTTTTTTTACTTTTTATATTAATTACAGTTTATTTACTTTGTACCCAGCTGTAGCCCCCTCCTTCATTCCCTCCCAATCCTGTCCTCCCTCTCTCATCTCCTCCCTGCCCCTCTCTAAGTCCACTGATGGGGGAGGTCCTCCTCCCGTTCCATCTGACCTTAGCTTATCAGGTCTCTTCAGGACTGGCTGCCATGTCCTCCTCTGTGGTCTGGCAAGGCTCCTCCCTGGGGGAGGGGAGGGTGCTGGGAGGTTAAAGAGCCAGCCACTGAGTTCATATCAGAGACAGTTCCTGTTCCCTTTACTAGGGAACCCACTTGGATACTGAGCTGCCATGGGCTCCATCTGAGGCTATCTCCATGCATGGTTGGAGAATCAGTCTCAGAAAAGACCCCTGTGCCCAGATATATTTGGTCCTTGTGGCACTCCTGTCCTCTCTGAGGAAACTCTTCATCATTACCATTAACAAAAACATAACTTTTCAGGGGAGACAAAAAAAAAAAAAAAAAAAAAAACAAAGAACCTGCACTGTGGACAATCTCTTTTCTACTCAGCGACAGTCAACATTGCTTCCTAAATTAAGCCCAAGTCTGAGGTCATAAATTCATTCTGGATCTTTAATTTCTTTGGCAGAAAGCTTTTCTAAGGATACCTTAACACATACTGAAATAAGGGTGTCTCAAACCTCAGAATTAAATCTGAAAGTGTGTGATAAAGGGGAAATGAAGGAAAAAAAAATGACAGAACTTGAGGAAACTTCACAAGTTGTTTCACTAAAATAAGCTCCAGCAATTTATAGAAAAGAAAAACTGTGAAATCAGTATCACCGGGATCAAATTAGCTGTTTTCTGTTTTGGGTAGGAAGTACATGAGAATGCTTACACACCTCTTACATAAAGGCACTAAGTTTAAATAAGTTTAATTTGTTTGATGAAAGCAAAGAAAGAAAGCAGGCATTGAGAAAGCAAAAGTATAATATTTGAGGGAGGCTACAGTGTATGAGCAAAGGAAACTTCTTGGAAAGAAAGTGAAATTTTTAAATGTACGTGTGTGAAGAGATGCACGGCATTTATGCACAGATGGGGCCATTTAAAAAAATAATTTTCTCTATTTATACTGATGTTTTGTCTGAATATATGTCTGTATGAGGTGTTGGATCCTGGAGTTACAGACAGCTGTGAGCTGCCATGTGGTACTGGGAATTGAACCTGGGTCTTTTAGGAAGAGCAGTCAATGTTCTTCACCACTGAGCCATCTCTCCAGCCCCAACATCTTTTTAAAAAGGGTTTTTCATTGGCAAGAGCTCACTAACTTCATTCCTCCTTTATCTACCTCCTACACCTCATCTCCTACAGTCTTCCTCAGAACCTCTGCTCTCCAGCAACCCACAAACTGAACTTTCTTTAGCCTTCTACTTGTGTTCATAGCTGTCCACACCCTTTTCTGGGTTCCACTCAAATGTCCATCACAGAGAGGACATAGTTTCTAAGAACTAAAAGGTCCCTTCCTTTTATCTCCCAGTGGTTGGCTCCATTTTCCTGTATATGTGTTCTCCGTATGCGACATCCCCAGCTCGCTCATTAGAAAGGCATTACCCTAAGAGCTGGCCAAGTGTAACTGCCTCCTCCTCCATCAACAGTTACCCACTGCAGAACCAGTCCGTATGCATTTGCCGAAAAGTCGGGAAGCTCTGGGCTCATTGCTCTCAGCTCACACTAGCTAGCTCTCACACTCACTCACGCCACTGTCCCAGAAGCGTTTTCTCTTCCCACTATGAATTCTTGTTGGCATAGACTTGCTTCAAAGAACACGCCTTCCGTCCCTCCTCAACCACTGAAGCTTAATCGCTGCTGCTACAGGCAAGCCACCATGGGCCCTCCTTGTGGACAATCCCATGGCTTTACTACCCAGTTTCTTTGCTATTTTAAGTTCAAGACCATCCTCAGCTACCCAGTTAGTCTGAGGCCATTGTGACTGACATGGTTTCCTGTCTTTTTTTTTTCCTTTAAGATAAAACAAAACAAAACGGAAGGTATATAACAATCTGGGTTAGTTAGCTAATTTTAATATATTAAAAATATTACATACTTCCCATATGTCGTATATGATATCAAGCTTTGTGCAAACAGGGATAAAAAAAAACTTAAAATAGCAAAGAAAACACTTCTGAGAGAGTGGCATGACCGTGAGTTTTACAAACATAGCAGGCTTGCAAAAATGTCTCACACACTCCAACTGAGAGGTGAAGAAATTTGTTATTTCTTTATTTTGGTCTTTTTCCTAAGTCTCCAACTGCTCCCAAATAGGAAAAACACATTAAATTCATGTTCAAGTCCATTCTAAGCATAAGACAGTCTAATCATTTAAAGAGACCATTTGAGGAATGCCAAGCCTCCCTTGGAAAAATAACTGGGCCTCTGAGGAAGCTTCCTCTCCCCTGCTGCTTTTTGGAGAGGTGTGTGGGAGGAAGGGATGTGATTGATGTGGCTGCAGTCAAGGGGAGACACTCTCAAGATCCTACAATGTGGCCCCGTTGGCTCACCAGCTGTTGGTGGAACATATGGTCTTGTCCCGTGGGTTTGGTCATGATCACAAGGTCTCCACAGATGACTTCACCTCACTCTGGCCTCTTCTGGATGTTCTCTCTGTCATAGCAACCTCTCTGTGCCTCAGTTGCCCTTGTAGTTGACACTGCTTCTGTCCCACACAGGAACTGAAGATAAACTTGAGAAGATTTTCTCCCTACCACATGTCTCTGGGGCCAAACCCCAGGACGGATGTGGTATTAGCTTCCTCCCTCATGGCCTCAGTGTTACTCACTTGCTGAGCACAACCCTACTCTCCCAGGGACCTGGGACTGACTCCTGACTGTCCTTCCCTTTCTAATAAACATCTTCCTTATCTCTTTTCACCCTCACGATCTTCACTACCACAGAAACAGCGTTCTTTTTCTTTTCCCTCCTATCCTTCTCTTTTCTGCTGCATGCGTATTGAAGGGCTTCCTCTCTAACCTGGAAGAATTCCGTAAGCTCACTTCTCTAAGCATGCTAACAGAGTAGTAAAAGGAACTGAGGGGATATTTTCCCATCACAGCCTAGTGCACTTGATATAAATTAAAGCTGAGAAGGTGAGCCATACACACTGTATTAAGGGATTTTTGTTGAGCTTACAGCACATGAAGAACTATTAACTGTTCCAGACATGATTCAACTTCCTCTGAAGGACCCTTTTTGCTGGGGTATAAGAGTAGTTGGACCCGGCGCTTCCAAGATACTGCATCCACAGCACTAATGGGAAATGCTAATATTATGGCATGATGCAGGGACAGAAGAATTGCCAATATGGAAGGCAGGAAGCTAGTTGAGATGCAATTGCAATGACTCATGCAAAGCCCAAACTTTAAACCATTCAAACCTTAATCTCTACTTCTAGATGAAACTCTGGAGAGAGATGAGTGAATTTGGAGGATTCTGTCCTAGTCACTTTGAACTGTCAACCTGAGGCAGTCTACTTACCTGAGAAGGGAGTCTTAATTGAGGCATTCCCCGAGCCAGATTGGCCGGGCATGTCTGTAGGGAGCACGTCTTCATTGTGGTTAATGTAGAAGAGCTTGGTCCACTGTGGGCAGCATCATTTCCTAGCAGATGGTCCTGGGCTGTATAAAAAAGAAAAGAGAAAAAAATCAAGCTAAGCACAGGCCTGTAAGCAAACCAGCAAGTACCATTCCTCCTTGGTTCCTGCTTGAGTTCGTGTCTTTCCTCAAGGATGGACTCTAATCCATAAGCTGAAATAAACTATTTTGTCCCTTTGCTTTTGGTCATGCTGTTTGTCACAGCAGCAGAATGACAGTAGGACAGACACTAGTTAAATAAGGAAGGGTATGCTGCTAGTTTGGAAAGTTGGATGAAAGGTGGCACTAACCCATGAAGGCATTTCCAGAGCAGAGAAGAGGCTGCCATTCTCACAAAGTTGGAAGCAGGAAAGGCAGGGGGAGGGAGCAGAGAAGCTGTGATAGTATTGTTCAGAATGCTTTCCTACGTCAAGAAAAGAACCTAGAGAGCATGCTAACAAAGGTTTCACAGACAATAATAATCTTACCTTCTTTTGTTTTGTTTTTTTCAAGACAGGGTTTCTCTGTGTAGCCCTGACTGTCCATGAACTCGCTCTGTAGCCCAGGCTGGCCTCAAACTCAGAGATCTGCCTGCTTCTGCCTCCCAAGCGCTGGGACTAAAGGCATGTGTCACCACCACCCAGGTAAAAGTCCTTTCTTTTTACTGACAGGCATTTTATATATGCTAGGATTTGTATTTTTGTTTTGTTTGTTTTTTTAAAGCTAGCTTTATTTAAACAAGTGTAGATGCTCAGATTTTTTTTTAAGGATTTATTTATTATACAATTTTCTGCCTGCATGTATGCCTGCAGGCCAGAAGAGGGCACCAGATCTTGCTATAGACAGTTGTGAGATACCATGTGGTTGCTGGGAATTGAACTCAGAACCTCTGGAAAAGCTAGTAGTGCTCCTAACCTCTGAGCCATTTCTCCAGCCCTTGTTAGGATTTGTAAACTGATTGTGTCTCCCTTTTCCGTCCCAGAAAAACACAGTTTATAGGTTGAGGTTCTAACTTCAAACTCAATGACACCTTGAGGCAGGACCTGTAGAAGGCAATTTGGTTTAGTTTAAATCAACAGGATGACGCCCCATGGTGGGGTTAGTGTCCCTCTATGAAGAGGAAGGCAGGACTGGAAAAGCTGCAGCTGAGTGGGAGAGCACGTCCTTAGCACGCACAGGCCTTGACTTCAGTCCTTAGCGCCGAAAGGGAGATTTGTTTTCATATCTCCTAGAAAGAAAGAGAGAGAGGGAGGAGGAGGGAGGGAGAAGGAAGGCAGGAAGAAAGGAAGGAAAAGAAATAAGAAGAGGAAGACAGGACTCTGTTCACACATGCACACACTAAAGAAAGGCCATGTAAGGACAGAGAGAAGGCAACCACCAAGCAGGATGCTGCAAATCTCCCTGACCCCAAACCGCCATCTAAACCCCAGTCTCCAGAACAAGGAAGGAGAAGCCAGTATCTGTTTAACCACCCTGTCGGTGGAATTTGTGATTGCAACCCAAGCAGACTAAAGTGTCAAACAGCCACCTAGTTAGACTCCAAATAGCATCTTATTAACTTGAAGAAAGCTAAGTGGAGCTCCCACGATCTGAGAGTGAGGGAAGGAACCCCTAAGATGGGAGGACTTGCCTGGGAAACTCTGAAGTGTAGTCACAGAATGGAGATTCAGATCCTGACCTCTCTCTTCCCAGGACCCACTGTTCTCAGAAGACCCTCCCATCTCTGGGAAAAGAATATTCTGCTTTTTTTTTTTTTTTCAAACGTTCCAAGTCCGTGTGCATTTTCTAGCTTCTCCAATAGTTCCATTTCATTTCCAAAGTCATAGAGCTAGTTACCAGAGAGCCAAGATTAGAACCAAGGTTCTGTTTCACCTTCCAGTTTCTTTCCAGACCATACCCTCTTCCTTAGGGTATAAATGATCTAGGAACCAGTGAGACTATCCGTGTCTGTGGCCCATGGAAGCCCCACATTCTAATTTTGCTGTTCTGTGTACACCTGTAAGACCCTCCCGATGCCCTTGCATTGCTCTGCTGGCCTAGCATAGCAATATGTGGAAGTGTCTTCCCCATTCTCGGTCAAGGAAGCCGCACGACTAGTGGTCCATGCTGTATTGTTGGAACTAGTGGGGAATGCTGCCCGACCTCAGATCATGTCTGTACCTGTTTTGAGGTGGGTTTCCATTTTTTGTCTTTTGTTTTTTATAATTCAGATTCCATAAGCTATAATTTTGAAGGTCTAAGAAGAATTTTTATCACTTTCATAATTTTATTCAGTTAGCCCCTTTTCCCCAACCTGGCAAAGACATGAGGTGGGTCAAACACCAGGCAAGTTCAGGTGACGTCATTCTGTCCAACCTCTATCCAACCTCACCGTGCCCTAGCCCAAGGGGAATTCCTCTTTCCACTCATTATAAAAATCACAGCCTTGTACTAGAGTTAAGATAGGCTTAGAGATATGATTTCATGTTTGAACTATGACGTTTCTGATGCTTTGAGCTTAAGTGTGTTAATCGAGTGTGCCGTGGCATAAGTCAATGCCAACTTTACCGTCAATCCTGCGAGATTCCTTAGATGTCTCAGCACAATTCAGAGAACTAAGTCGATGCAAGGTGATTGATTATTCGGGATGGATTAATGTGTAACCGCGACGAACAGCAAACAGCTGTGGAAAATGTGAGCCCTGCTTTATTAGAGACGGGGAAGAAAGTTGGTGAGTTAGGGAGAATGCCAGAGCTGAGGCGTGGACCAGACCCACGTGGACAGGCACAGGACATAGGTTTGGCTATGAGAACATGCAACACTCCCAAATTTTTCAGCTCTAGCAAGAACCCCCTAGACAGCCCAGGGTAGTCCTTGGCCTACCAATATATCCAAAGTATTTTTTTTAAATGCTTTTTCACTTTTCTAAATAAGAGGACAGACAGATATCTGAGAAGTCTTTAGAGGTGAAACTGGCAGCTTTCCCTACAGTGATCATATTTATTTCCTGGAGAAAAGGCAGGATTTTTCTGTTCATCTTTCTCTTTTGCCTTCTCTATACTTTCATCATGTCTAGCTCACATAGAAAATCAGGTTTTGTTAGGGATATTCAGAGTGCATATCAGAGGACATTTTTTTACATATATTCAAGTTATGGATCAAAAACTCTGACAATATTCTAAAAGTCACTGAACTGTATATTTATATAGGTGAATTAAATGTTACATAAATTACACTTCAGTAAAGCTTTGTTTTTAAAACTATATATGAAGTTAAAGTTTAAAACAGTTCCAGGACTCAAAGCCATATACCCCAAGCTCAAGCATGGATGAGAAGATTATCGAGTCTGAAAGAAAAGGAAGGATTAAACAGTCTTGTGAAATTCATCCTAACTCCCAGGAAAGCATAATCAATCATTTCTATACTTCGACAACATAATTCAAAACAAACGTTTAGATTTGAAAGTATGAACTCATAAACAAGTCAAGTTGGATACACTCCTTCGTATAATTCATCAGTTTAAAAAAAAAAAAAAAAAAACTAAACTGAAGGCCAGGGAGATAGCTTGGTATGTAGAGCGCTATACACCATAAGGCCTTCACTTCAGACCATGCTCCGCCACGCCCAGCAAGCACTGCTGAGCTCCTGGGAGACAAGAGCTAGGGCACAGTAGGCACAAAAAATAACCCAAGAGCTCCCTGGCCAACCAGCCTAGCCCCAGGTTGATTAAGAAAGACTCCAACTCATGAGAAAGGTGGACAACCAGAAAAGACACCTTCAGTACCCTCTGACCTTTGCCTCCACACCCGCATATGCACAGCACACACACAAAAGATTAGCATAAAATGAAGGGGCCTAGGTAAGATCACTCTAGCCATCATGTCTTAAACAGCTGTTCATGTAGCATTTTTTGTGGTGGGACGTCTTGCAAACAAGCTTCATGGGATGGTGTTTCCAGAGCTTTCTGTCCGTGCCAGCTGTAGGGGTTAGAGGGAAAGTGTCTTGTGATTTGGGGACATTTTTAAACCAAGGACCCACTTCACTCACATTTCTTCATCAACTAGATTGCTGCCAGGAAATGCAGGACATCCAGGAAAATTTCAACCAGGTACCCGAAACCCACAGGGATGCTTTTGTTTCGGTAACTTTGTGGCTACAGTGAGGGGAAATGAGCCACTGAAACAACATCCGGAGTTATCCAAACGTGTCGTTGCAGACCTGGTCAGCTTTACTGTCACAAGGTGATGACATCATTTTTTAAAAATATGTTTCAGCTAAGGGGCCAAGTGAAGTTGGAAATGACAGGCAGAACTGTCCTGTGTGGTGGCTTGCTCACATTTGTCTCTTAATATCCTGGAAATTAATATTTGTTTCTTTGTGTTTTTGTGACCAGCTGATGCTATGTTCTTACTCTGCGGGCCAAAACCTCATTCCCCCCCCCCCGCCCCAAGACACAAAAACAAAAAAAAGAAACCCTCAAAGCCCGCAATTAGCAGACCAGATGGCCTCCTGGTTCAGCGGAAATCTAGCTGAGGTGAAGTGAACTCAAGCGACCTGGCCTCCAGCTGGCAGCACCTTAGCTGTGTATGTGAGTTTAATCTGGTCCCAAGATCTCAGGCCTTCAATCCTGTCGTTTCTTAAATGGATCTGACTGTACCAGGCTCTTCTCATTCACAGGATGAGTGTAAGCAGCAAAGCAGGAGCACCTATGCATTGAGTTTTCAGCTAAAGGAATAAACCAGGAGAGGAGCAGTAATAAGTGAGGCCTGCGTGATAAAGGAAATTCTCACCTCTGACTCCAACCCCCAAACAGTAAGACGGATTCTCAGGCAACACGTATTAGGAAAACTCACTGTGTGTGTGTCACTGTGTTTAGGTAGGTGCATGAGTATGCACAGGTGTATGCCTGTTTGCGTGCATGTGGGGGGGGGAGGGCAACTTCAGGTGTCCTTCTTCAAGAGCAAGCCTTCTGGTTTTTTAACACAGGCTCTCTCACTAAAAAGCGAAGCTGGGAGATGCGTCTGTTGTGACTGAGCAGCAAGCACTGAAGATCTACCGGTCTCTCCTTCCCCAGTGCTGGCATTACAAGTACACCATGTGCCCGGCTGTTTACACAGGTTCTGTGGGGTGAGCCCAGGTCCTCAGGCTAATGCAACAAGACTTTCATGCCAGCCCCTAGGAAAACTCTTGATTCCTAGTTTCTATATGAGAGACCTATCGGTATTGACTCTTCCCAGTCTCTGTCTCTCTGTCCCTATCTCTGTCTGTCTCTCTATCTCTCTCTCATACACACAAAGAAAGAGAGAGGAGAGGAGGAGGGAGAGATAGAGGGAGAGGTGGAGAGAGAGAGTATGTGTTCCTCCTATGCAGTGCCATCATAGCCCACCAAACATGCTCGCAACCCTTCAGAGGAAAGTCAACCACAATATAGCAGAGTCAATGTACAGAAGACACAGCTAAGGATCATTTTCTCATCTAGTTGTGAGGTGCCTCACACTACTACCCATGCTGTACACCCACAAGGGGCTGCCAGGGAACTGAGTGATTCCCACAAGCCATGTGATCCAGGGTCATTTAAGTTGGCATTTTCCACAGCAAAGAGAACACCAAGTGCAGAGATGCTAAGGTCTAGGAGACAAGGCTCTTCAATTTCAAATTAGGCACTTGTGACCATTGATCCTGATCACCAACTCCATTAGCTTGAGTGATGCCTGGGACGTTAGTTAAGGATTCTTCTGAGTGTGTTCTGTGAAGGTGCTTCCAAAGATGATTGGTATGTGGGACAGCCACTGGGAAGAACAACCTTCAATGTGGAGAACAGCAGTCAATGACCTGGGGACCTGAGAGAGAAAAGCAGGAAGAAGACACCCCACCACCACCACCGCCACCACCACCACACACAGAGAAGCTCTCCATCGCTTGCTCTGCTTCCTGGCTTCCTTATGTGAGCTGCTTTGCTCCCCATGTTCCTATGTCATGATGAGCTCTAAAACCATGAGCCAAGGTAAAGCTTTCCTCCTTTAAACTGCTTCTTCCCACTTATTTGTCATAGCGATGAAAAGTCTGGCTAATACATACCTAGGAACTGATGTTTGTTTGTTTGTTTGTTTGTTTGTTTGTTTGTTGAGATAAGGAAGCCTTGGCTCTCCTGGAACTGGCTCTGTAGACCAGCCTCGCTTCTTCAGAACGGATCTTAGATGATAACAGGGACACAGAAGCCCTTTGCATTGTAAGTTACCATGATAGCATACCAGGGATGATAGTTAAATCTCACTTGTCTTTTGGTTTCTAGACCCTGATGCCTTGAACAGTGGTGGGATTATTTAATTATTGCAGTTGGTCCTTTTAGAATGTCAGCCAGGAGAAATCTATAGTGATGTGACACTGTGAGTCTGGGAAGCAACTGAGTGGAAGCTGTTCATGCTACAGATAGTTAGTGACCAAGTTGTCCCCAGGACACTGATGACCAAGGAGGTCACCATGGAGGATGCAAGGCTAAAGAGCCCATGCCCTACTGGGAGAGCCCGCAGCCAAAGTGATGCAGAAGGAGAGCAGAAAATGCACTGAAATCCGTATGAAATATGTGGGTAACAGTTCTCTGACCTCTAATACCTCAATTCAGTCACCCAGCACCTCCTCCCTGCTTCTTTCCCTCAAAACTGGTGCTTTATATAAATAAGATTTCACCAGCTAAGATGTTCTTGTGATTTAAATAAAGATGGCCTCCATTGGTTTATATGTTTGAATACTTGGTCCAGTTGGTGAGAAAGTGTTGCGCTCATTAAATGTTATTTTATTTGGGGTGTTTATGCCTCTACTTCCCTTCCACCAACCCTTTAACCCTAGGTAAGAGAGAGGAGGTTAGTGGGGAGAGGGGGTGCAGACCTTTTTACCTCTCCTGGCTGTTTAGGGTTGATAGGTTCTTTAGGGGCTACACCAGTGTCTATCCACAGCAAACGCAGCAAGCAGTCTCTGCCAAGCCACTGCATTGAAATGTTTCTCTCCGTCAGCTTCTTCCAAGCCTCCATGCCACCGGTCTCTGGTCTCTCCAAACTGCCACACTATATCTCCCAAAGTCCTAGAGCACGCCCCTCCTAGTGCTGCACAAGGTAGGCGCTACCAGCTGGCGAAGACCATGCCCCACAGAAGACAAGTACCAGCTGTGAACAAACCAAAGCCCAAACTAAGGTCCCACACCTGGGATTAAAACAAAACAGATTTACATAACATAACTGAGTTTCTAAAGAAACCGGAACTTTCATTATAGGAAAGATTAGGAGGCGTGACCTTGTTGAGAAGGTGGGCCACTGGGTGTTATTCCCAGTATCTGTCTATCCATCTATCCATCTATCTATCCATCTATCTATCTATCTATCTATCTATCTATCTATCTATCTATCTATCATCTATCTATCTATCTATCTATCATCTATCTATCATCTATCTATCTATCTATCTATCTATCTATCTATCTATCTATCTATC
>NW_026592890.1:3467483-3512483 GCF_907164565.1 Psammomys obesus
ATCTATCTATCTATCTATCTATCTATCTATCTATCTATCTATCTATCTATCTATCTTCTTTGTGGTTCTTGTCTGAAAATGTGTGAGCTCTCAGCTACTAGTCCAGCACCAGGCCTGCCTGCCTGCTGCCAAGTTCCCCCCTGTGATAGACTCTACTCTCTGAAATTGTGAGCACCAAATGAAAGGTTTTCCTTCATAAGTTGCCTTGGTCTTGGTACCTTATCACAGCAATAGAAAGTGACCGAGACAGATATCACAAGCAGAAAAAAGACTGTCCTTTACAGCATCTTGGGAGGAGGTATTTCCTTGACTCTCTCATGAAGATACAGTGTAGCAGTTAAAAAAATTGACACTTTCAAATCCATTCTCTCACTTATTATCTAAATAGCTTTGGGTCCTGGTTCACAAATAACGTGGTCCATCTTAGAGGTACATGCAAATATTAGGTAACAAATGATGCATAAGACAGGTGCTCAATATGTGATTCTTTTTGTTTTTACACATAGCTTTTATAGACCCAGGTTCTTTAGAGGATAAAACAAATAGGATGCTGGGAGAAAATTGCAGTTTCAGGGGTTTTTGTATTGATTTGTCTGTAAAATGTGTAAACATTTATTTATTAACTTATTCATTTAGCAAGAGCACCGTAGTGTCCATGATGGAGATTGGATGACAGTTTTGGGCGAGAATCAATTCTCTTCTTCCGCTATTCGGGTCTTGGGGATTGAACTCACATCCTCCGGTTTGATAGCAAGTGCCTTTATTCACTGAGCCATCTAAAGAGGAGAAAAGTCAATGTGAGCTTTTGTCAAGGGAGTCATGTACCTCAGCCAGTTTCCACAACAGTGCCTGATGTTCCTCTTGCTGTGGCTCTGCTCACGCACTCTGGCTGTCTGGCCAGCCTTACAGGGAGCTGTTCTTGCTGTTCTTGACCTTTCTCTTTTGCAGTCTGGAAGAAACAGGAGAAACTTCTCAACTTGAACCTCCACTCTGCTGGTTGGTCCCTGGTGTTTCAGTTTTAATAACGAAGCACCATTCTTTAGACAAAGGTCTGGCAAACTGCACACAGTTTCAAAATCTGCTTATTCACGTGTCTCATGGAACTTTCTATGGTATGCTCTGTTTGGAAGAGAACATCTGCCTTTGGGTTTTTTTTGTCACCATGAGGCCACTTACTGCATGGTATGGCATGCCTGGGTGCAGAGAAAACTGCCATAGGGACACACACACACACACACACACACACACACACACACACACATATTTACCTGGCATCTACAATCACATCCCAAGTTCATGTGCTGACTTGCAGAGAACATTTAAAGGCATAGTGAAAGTGGAAATGCACCCAGTGTCCCTCAGAGAGTGTCTACCTGCTGCTAGGGTTGAATCTTCAACACTTAGGAGACACTGAGTACTTTTATTAACAGTGGGCTTGGGCCTTCTGGGAATTTCTGCTTACTCTTGAGTATTAACTTCCCAGGGACATTTTGCATTTTCATGGGATGCCCCAATGAGAATCAGGATAATAGACGCTTCTGTTTCACTCCTGAAGCCCTGGTCTTTCCATGGCAGATTAGCAAGTGAAATTCCTCGTTGTCTTTGTTTGCAAGCTGGGTTACATAAGAGCTTTTGCTTGCAAGTCTATAATATACGCTGAATAAATTCCCCTGTGCCTTCCTTCCTCTCCTTTTACGGCCCTCCACCCTTCCTGCTCAGATCAGCTTCTTGCTTCATGTCATACACACATTCATGATTTTATGTACTCATATGAAATCAGAGAGCCACAAATGAGAGAAAATGTGTGATTTATTCATTTATTTATTTATTTGGTCTTTCTGGGACTAACTCAGTTTGCTTAATATAATTATCTCTAGTTGCTTCATTTTCCAGTAAACAATAAAATTTCATTCTTCTTTATGGCTGAAAAAGATTCCAAACTTCTACATTTTAAGTCTGTCACATTTCACAAAGGCCACAGATTTTAGATAAAAGAAAAACTACAAAGAGCACATTTCCAAAGTCAGAAGTCAATTGTTCCTGATTATAGATTATCATTAGATTTTTAAATATCTATGTATGTCATTGGGTCTTTTTTTTAATTTAATTTAATTTTTTTTATTATTAGTCATTAGGTCTTGAGTAAACTAATGAATCAAACATAAAATATGGTCTCCAAACCAAATAACATATTGGAGTAATATTAGACAAGGAAGTCATGTGGCCCCTTTGACTGTTAAAATGATGTTTCTAGCAGTGGCATGCTGGTACTGGACCCTCCAGACCCTCCAGGGCCAATGGTGCCCATTCCTTCCTGTATACACTGTGTTATTCCATCGGCAGCTTGAAGCTAGGTGGGGAGATGTACTGCACGGCAGTAGGTACAAGCCACACACTGGAGCTTGATTTTTTCCTGGACAGATGGATGCTGAACACCCATCTCACAGTAGGCTTTCCCTCTGAACTTTCTCCATGCGCAGCATGTTGACACATGAGGCCTTTGACCGTCCAGATCTAGGCTGGGCCTTTGTTCCTTTTTGGCAGGGTGGTGAGCAGAGACTCAGGGGGCACCTGGGATGGGGGAGTCTCCATGAAGGGAAGGTGGATGGTTGAGTCTGCCCAACAGAAAAAAGTACCACCTTAAGGCTGGGTCATTTCTTTCCATTAGATGTTCATGGGTTTCTTTTTAGCCTAAGCCTTGGATTTTATCAGTTTTTCTTCTATCTCTTAATCCTTAAATTCAATTTGGCTTTGTGGATATTTTTCTAGATATTTTTAATATCTTGTTCAGATCATGATTCTGTTAGGCAAAGTATTAATCACACTGTGTGAATGCAACTGATTATCTAGATAAGCTGATCAAACTGTTGCTGCTGTCTTCCTGAAGGTCTTGGGAAGTATGCCACAATAGTCTCCTCTGGGTCACAGCGTGCCTTTAATCGCAGCAGCTGAGAGGTAAAACAGAAGGATTAGAAATCCAAGGTCATTCTTGGCGATATCGGATGTTGGAGGCCAAGCTGGGCTACAAGAGACCCTGTCAAGAAGAGGATGAGGAGAAGAAGAAGGATGGAGAAGGAGGAAGATAAAGGAGGAGGGAGGAAGAGGCCAGGGATTTGGAGGGTATAGGTTGAGCTGGAAGGAGGGAAGGTCATAAAGAGTGGTCCGCACTGTCATTTAAGGAATTATTTACTAACTCAGTAAGTATTTATTAATTAAGGCATTAACTCATCAAATATGTACCGACTACATATTAATTCCAGGCACCACTGCAAATGCTGAAGCTATAACAGAAGAGCCCTCATAAGCTTGCATGCATTCTAATGGAAGGAGCTGGATTACGGATCACACACACACACCACACACACACACACACACACCCGGTTTGTTTAATTTTACAGGAATCATACAAATGACAGTAACTGTATGGATTACAGAAAGGCATACTTGGATTTGTGCGTTCAAATGGCTGCTTTGACTGTGAGGAGAAACAATGAGGGTCCAGCCTGCCATTATCCAGTGCTTTACACTTCACTTCTCATTGTCAATAACCCCACACAGCCTTGCCTGCTCAGAGAGCGTCATGGCAGTCTGCTCCCTGGCATGTTTTCTAGAAGCATGTTGGCATGTAAAAATCAGAGCCACCAGTACCATATGCTCTAACCCTGCACAGAAAAGCTGAAGAGAGCTGGCCCAAAGCTTTTGGACAGTACTGACTCCCAGAGCGGTGTCCCAGAGTCCCTGAAGATCAAGAGCCGGTGAGAGTGGGTAAAAAACAAACAAACAAACCTACTCTGGCTGCCCCCTTCCAATTTTTTTGTGTATTGTTGTTGTTGTTTTGGTTTGGTTTGGTTTGGTTTTTTGAGACAGAGTTTTTCTATCCTGGCTGTCCTAGAACTCAGAGATCTGTCAGCCTCTACCTCCCAAGTGCTAAGATTAAAGTCATATGCCATTACTGTCTGGCAATTTCAACTCTTATGATTGAGATTTGTCTTTAAAGAAATAACTACTTCACTCCCTAACCTGACCTGTCTTGGGGGGTCATGATGGTAACTCCGAAGCTTTATGAAGATGAAACAGGATTACAAACATGAAGAAAGATTCAGATGGTCTAGGATCAGAGGCTGTGATTTATAAATACTTTTTTTTTGTCTTAACAAAAATAATAAAAGGGCCCATGCAATGTTGGAGCTTAGTAAACAAACTGAAAGGAGCTAGTAAATAGATCTGACAGAGAGTTTAGTCCAATTATCTCAAGATGCATACTTAATATCTGTGAGAAACTGCTGGGGACCATGAGGAGGAACACAGCAGGAGGAAAGACAGCAGGCTTTGAATGGTTTCCTGGAGAAGTGCTTCCTCATACTGTCCCATGGGGAGAGAAGCCAGACTGGTGATCTAATGCAGAGACTGGGGCCTCAAATGTAGGAATGAGGTTCTCTGAAGTTGGCTCTCAAAGGAGGGGGGAGGTGGGGCATGTGTTTTTATGAACCAACAAATAAATGATTAGCCCAGGAACACATGCCTGCCATCCATCCAGAAAGAAGTCACCGCATCATCAACACCCACACAGCAAGCAGAGCCCTAATCATCTTTTATTGGCCCACAGATCACAGGAGCAGGCATGCCTTCTACGCCCCAGGGACTGCAAGGCAAATAATTCACAAGAATATGTGGGTCTCCTTCAGCTCAGCTGGTCTGAGACAGCTACACGGGGACTTCCCCCAATTGAGAGTCTCCAAGTCAGAGAAGGAAGTCACCCCAGCCGGCACTCCCACGCTCAGGGGGAGAAGCTGGGCTCCTGACACCTCCTTCCACTGCTTTTTGTGCACCAAACTAAATCCTACACAGGCTAGACAGGAAGCAAGATGATATTTCCAAAGGGCAGGAGAAAATGGAAATAGTTGGGAGAGCAAAAGCTTACTATGGCCTGATCAGAAAAAGGAACAGAACCCACACCGCATTCAAATGTCAGAGCCAGTGAGCTATAGACTTACACCCGGTTTTTAGAGTCCTTCAGCAGGACACTGGCCCTCTGCTTCCTAGTACTTACCACAGTAGCCATGTGTAGTTTGTATGGTAATATATGGCTTAGATTGCAGTAGGGTGACTGTTACCATCCTTACAGAAAAGCCATGAACAAGGTTATTAAGATTCTTCTTTTACAGTTGAGGCCACTCTGCCTTGGAGTTGGGGGGAACATATTTATCCCAGGACCCATACGAAAAAGACTCTGTGTCATGGTACTGAACCCTGGGCTTCTGACATCAAGGTTTATTTTGGTGTCCTCAGAATCAGGCTCCAGATACCACAGCTGTACTCCGCCTCTGTGGGAAACAGAACAAAGAAGAGAGAGGTAGGCCGGCCAGTCTGTCCTGAAACTCCTCAAAAGCTGAGGTGACCACTACAGGCAAGCGTCCTCTTGCCAGGCAGAGGATGGCAGGCTCAGCAGCGGGTTGAACACTGTCATTTAGAAAATCTATTTGAACCTACTGGTAGGTTCGAAAGAGCCAGCCAAACTCTGCCTAGGGTCAGTCCAGTCTGAACTTTGTTTCTGCTCTTCCTCAAAGTAAAGTCTTTAGGTAAGAAATTTTTTTTAGCAAAAGATTTCAATGCCAGTGTTTATTTTCTATGCACCAAGATTCTTATAATCTGTTTCACCACCTAACAGGTGTGCATGGTGTAGCGGGCCTCTGTCTTCGCGTTCAGAGCATGCGTGGGTACTTCCTTTGGTGCCCATGGTTTCTCTGCCCTGAGTTCTGAAAAACAGGGCGGGAATATCGGTCCAAATCAGTCATGCTCCTCCATGCCCAGTGCACACTGGGAACTCACTGAATGGCTAAACTGGGAAGATGGTGGAAAGGTGTTTTGGTTTTCTGTTTGTTGGTTGCTTGCTTGGTTTTTGGTTTTGTTTTGTTTTGTTCTTTGTTTCTTTGTGTTACCTTGGCTGTCCTGGACTCACTTTGTAGACCAGGCTGGCCTCAAACTCACAGAGATCCACCTGCTTCTGCCTCCCCAAGTGCTGGGATTAAAGGCCTGCACCCCTGTTCCCAGCTAGAAAGGGTTTTCATTGCTCTGTGTGTATGTGAGAGAGTTACGCATATACATATATGTATATAGATACATATATATGTATATATACATATGTACACGTGGCCATACATGCTCCTTCATGTACACAGGGAGTCCAGAGGACTGTGTCAGCTGTCTTCCTCTGACACTCTTTCTCCTTTTTTTTTTTGAGACAGTGTCTCTAACTGAATCTGCAGCTCCTGAGTTTGTCAAGGCTCAGCAAGCCTCAGAGAACCACTTGTCTCTTCCCATGATACATTGCCTTTTGTCAGCATTTTACATTGGCTTTTGTGTGTTTAAAGGTTAAATTAAAAATAGATTCAATTATTACAAAGAACAATGATAGCGTTAGCCAGGAAATAGCAGACATATCTGCCTTCCCCTGGTAACAGCAGCTACTGCTAAGATAGTACTGACTTCCTTCTTTTCCAGAAGCACATATGATTCGAGCTGCTACATGGCTGAGCATACAACAGATGAAACATATGACCTGCAAAGACACCAACTCATAGACGGTGGTTTTCACTAAGGGCCAGTGTCTTCACACAGAGGCCGGAAGGGCCACCTCTGTGGCTCTTCTGGAAGGATGTCTATTTGTGTTTTGCTTCCTTTAACTACATCTCTATTTTACCTTCATTTAAATACGGTGGAACCCCCTATTATGCAAATTGAGGAAAGAATAAGATTTGCTATGTTTTGAAATTTACCAAAAGCTACTAACCTTTGGAGAAAAGTACCATCAACACGTGCTCATAGTGCATTAATAAGACAGAACCTACCTCAGTCTGTTTTTGAAACTGTGTTCTTTACTGTGGTGATACATAAACTCTCAACTGTACTTAGTGTAAAGTTTTGTCAACTTGACACAACTAGAGTCACCAGGAAAGGGGGAGACCTGACTGAGGGATTGTTCAGATCAGATTGGCCCATGGTATGTCTGAGAGATTGCCCTGAGTAATAACTGATGTAGGGCTTGCCCCTCCTACTGTGGGCCGCATCGTCCCTAGGCAAGGAGGCCTGGGCTGTGTAAAAAAGCTAGCTGAGCATGAGCCAGAGAGCAAGCCGGTAAGCAGCATGGAAAGCTTATTTTCATAAGCTGATGACAGTGTTGAGCAATTCCTGTGACAGAGTGTTATTGTAGCCGCTGTCATGTCTGGCACAGCCATCACATGCTTGTGATGCGGCTATGGAAGCAAACCCGCCACACTGCCAGGCCCGTGAGAGTACAGGCCACCTCATTACGTTCAGTGCCTGACGCTTGATAACGACGAGAGATGCTGTGCTCCCGGCTCATGTGTTTACTCCCTGCAGATTCTGTCATTATTCAAGTGTGTACTCATATACATACATACATACATACATATAAAACATGTACCTATGTATATACATACACACATACATACATACATAGAGGCTAACTGTAAAGCAGCTTCAGGCAGGTCCCTCATGAGGGGTGCTCCAAGATGCCGCTGATGACTGCTCCGTGCACGTCACTGCCCTGAAGACCTCTGGGTGTGACAAGGTGTGGAGGGAAGACACAGTGATGTAGACCTTCCCAACCCTGTCAGCCCAAGGCTGACGTGAGGATAGCTTTAGGTTCCTATCGCTGTTTCTTTGTTTTTGTTTGTTTGTTTGTTAGATAGGAGCTCCTCTGAGGTGCCTCTAGCTGGCCTGAAGCTTGCTGTGTAGCCCAGGCTGGCTCTGAGCTTGCGGTAATTCTCCTGAGCACTGGGACGTACAGGTGTGCACCACCACATTTGGATGTGTTTGCTTTTAAACTAAAAAGCTTCATAAGCAAAATAGTAACAACAATCAAATAGAAAAAGCACTGTAGAATAAGGATATAAATAAATATTTCTGTACAGCTTTGTAATGTGTTTGGAATTTAAGCTAAGCGTTAACCGTACGTGCAAACGCTTAAAAATTTTTTAAGTTTATAAAGTAAAAGAGTTAAGAGTTAATTAATGTAAATTTATTTTTGGAAATAAAAGAAAAAGAATTCGAGAAAATCTCTCACTTACGTGGCCCTCCCTGGCTGTCCTGGAACTCGCTATGTGACCAGGCAGACTCACAGAGATTGGCACTCTGCCACCACAAGCAGGAAGAAGAAATTCTAAAATTACACGTAAGCTAGTGTACGGGTGTATGAAGCTGTTCCCTAGTGCCGTCTGGGCCTTCTCATATGTTAATCACCATTCACTCACCTGGAGCAACTTCCAGGCCTGTAAACGGGCAACAGCCTGAGGTAGCCATGTGGCGGGTTTGTGTGAGGATGGTCTGCAGCGACTGCTAAGGAGAAATCTCCCAGAGCGCATCTTCCCTCCCCCTTTCCTTTCTCCCTCTCTGCTTTATTTTAATTAGTTTTCATACGCGTGTGGGTGTGTGTATTTGTGTGTATGTGCGTGCGCACATGCGCGCACTCTCATGAGTGTGGGCCAGAAGACAATGTCAGGAGTCATCTTCCGAAATGCCATCCACTTCCTCTGGAACAGACTCTCTCATTGTCACGACAGGAGACGACAGCTCCATGAATGTCACTGTCACCCGGGCTTCCTTTTAGGGGGTTTCAAGAGGAAAAGAGAAAAGGAGAAGTAAAAGGAATGAGAGGAAGGGAGGGATGAGGGAAGGAAGAATGAAGGGAGAGGCCGGGAGGGAGGGAGGGAGAGATAATTAAGCATGGCATCATGCACTGTAATTAGCCTGCTCAAGCACCTAAATAATCAGAAGGCACGAGAGGCTCGGCTAAGACCCCACAGAAGCAGCTGGGACGGCCTCCCAGCAGCACCGTGTACACATATCCAGAGCCGCCTTCGTCGGCCAGATACCCATATGTGTTTTTAGTAATTGACCTGGAACTTAGCCTGAACACTCTAGCCACCACAAACTCCCTGGTTATCTGCACAGAGCTAAAAATAACTGCAATCACGTGCACCTCATGAAGAGAACAAGGTTCCTCACACGCTTTCCTGCATTGAGAAATCCAAAGGTAAATGCTAAACCACTTTTTGCTAAGTTTCCAGAGATGTTGTGGAAACTGGTTCTACAACCCTTTAAGCCCTGATTCCTCCCCGCCCTACCCCACTCTGCAAGACAGGGTTTCTCTGTGTAGCCTTGGCTGTCCTAGAACTTGTTCTGTAGACCAGAATTGGCCTCAAATTCAGAGATCTGCCTGCCTCTGCCTCCTGAGTGCTAGGATTAAAAGGATGTGCCACCACCACCTAGCTTTATAAAATATATATGGGAAAGGAATATAGTTAATATTAAATTATATTATATATTATTATATATTAAATTATATGTATAAATATATACCATTTATTATATATAATATATATTATTTTCCCATTAAATAGATAATATATATTCTTCTTCCATTCAGACATCATCACAGTATTTCAGAAAACTGAAAGATAACTTATGTTCAAGCATAACTGATTGCTTCCTCCTTCAGTATTTCCAGACCCTCACCAGGTAAACTATTATATTCTTTGGTAAAAAAATCCACTTTCCAAAACTGTTCCATGTTTTCTCAGTCAAAAAGGGTTTTATTAAAAAGTAATCATAGGTACTTATTAATAGTAACTGGGAAGTGACATTTTCCATTCATTATATCATTTCCATTTTCATTGAAAATAAGCTTTTAAGTATATATTACTTCTCAGTTCTGAGAAGAGAGAGGACACAAAATAAACTGAGAGCTAAAAATGGATCCAGTTTTGTAGGGTCAACAAAGTGTGTGCTGAGCACTCTGACAACAGCACAGGGACACTTAGGTCCCACTCGTCTGCTTCTGACCACTGTGCCCACGTGTTTACTATAGGGAAAGGAGGGCAGACAGGACCTCAATAGCGCAGTCACATAAACAGGGTCACAACCAGCACAGCAGCGACCGTTTGCACACCTGCCTTTCCTGGAAATGTTTGGGTTCATTGTTTGCTTAGGTTCACGTGTCCTGGAAACACCTACTCTGTGTCAACTGTATCAGCCCAGGGAGACTAGGCCATTTCAGAGGGGGAAGTAGAGGGGCCTCATGAAGGCCACTGAGTCTGGGCCTATTTTAAATGCACCTTCAGTCTCCAGAAGATGAATTTAAAACCCATTTAGAGCAACTCTGGAAGTCCTCTCTCACTCTCAGATTTGAGCTGTGATTTTTTTTTAAGAGAAGGAAGAAAAAAACCTTATTGGCCAATGTACATCAGCTTGTATTTTATGTCAGCGACACACCAGCAAACAACTTTCATTACAGAAGGACTTTTTTAAAGATTTACTTATTTCTTATTTATACTGCATTCTGCCTGCATCCCAGCACAGCAGCAGGGGGCACCAGATCTCACTATAGATGGTTGTGAGCCACCACGTGGTGGCTGGGAATTGAACCCAGGACCTTTGGAAGAACAGCCAGTGCTCTTAACCTCTGAGCCATCTCTTCAGCCCCCAGGAGGATTTTTTAATGGGTGACTTTCCTCGGATAATACAATCTTCCATGTCAGTGGTTCTCAACCTTCCTAAGGCTATGACCCTTTAACATAATTTTTTCCAGTTTGTGGTGATTCCCAACCATAAAAATATTTTGTTGCTACTTAATAATTGTAATTTTGATACTGTTATGAATCATAAGGTAAATATCTGATATACAGGATATCTGATAGTTAACCCCTATGAAGAGACTGTTTGACCCCCCCCCACAAAGGGTTGTGACCCACAGGTTGAGAACCACTGTTTTGCAGTATTTTGTGTTGGATAGACAATATTTTGTGGTCTGAGGTAACCATAAATCGCATCAAGAAATATAAGGACTGGGAACATAACTGAAGAGCAGAGTGCTTGCCGATCAGGTACAAGGACCTGTATTCGATTCCCAACACTGAAAACAAGATAAGCAGGAAACTCCATTTGTAAGTCAATGGGCAAGCATTGTTTTAGCCACTCACAAATAGATATTTATATACACATAATTGTGAAGTAATACACTGTAAACTAACAGACTCACACTTATGTTGAGAGGTGTGCTGGTTAGTTTTAAGCTAGCATCACCTGGAAAGAGAATCTTAGTAAGGGAATTATGTTGGCGTGTCGGCATATCTATGGGGAGTTGTCCTGATTGTTAATTCAGACAGAAAGATGCAGACATTGTGGGTAGCACCATTCCTTCGTCAGGGACCCCCAACGGGGTAAGAGAGGAGAAAGCTAGCTGAGAGCAAGCCAGCAGGCAAACAAGATCTACGCATTTACATTTCTTCTTTCTCTGCTCTGGCTGTGGACGCCTGCTTTGAGTTCCCACCTTCACTCTCTGGAGCCGAGTTAATCTTCTACGCCCTTGCTTTGCTTTTTCACAACAGAAGTGAAGTTAAGTCAAGAGGCAAAGAGAATCCAACTGAATGTGGGCGGAACAGGAAAAGGAAGTAGGGAGACAGGGGGCCACAGAGCATTAACGGAACGACCAGAGCACTGCATCTCTGACCAAAAAGGAAAGTAGCACTAAAAGGACTTGGAGACCAGGCCCGCTAGGCACAGTTAATGTCATCTAGTGGAGCCTGGGGTAGAGTTGGATGGGTGTTTAACACTGCTGGGCCATACACTGTGCCTCAAGCGAAGCTCGAGGAATGAGGCTAGGTTGACAAGGAAGAGCATGGAGCCTTGTCCACCACCATGTTAGAAACGGGTTTCTGTGTTCGAAGACACTGCTCAGCAGAACACAATAAACATGATTACTGTGGGCTCACGAGAGCTTACCCACGAAACACCGGCCGCTTCAGCACCGACACAGGATATTACAGGCACTTTCATATTGAAAACCTCACCCTAGTTCTCATCCCTGTCACCTATTCTTTATTTTCAATTCAAACTCCGTAGACCTAGTAGCAATACTGTAAGCAAATACAGAAGGAAGGAGGAACTATATGAAATCATGACAATTACCAAACCAAAAATCAAAATAGGCCACAGGGGGGAAATCTGCTTGAAGTTTGCCCTCACAGCAAAAAAAAAGAGGTTGGATTAAAGAAAATTTCTATTGGTCACAGGCAACTTTTTCTCTGACTTTGAGAAGCTGCAGTGTTCCTTTTGTGCAAAAATGAGCTTCGGCAACACTCAGAAAGCAGGATGTTCAGTAATGAGAGCTGTGGGTCTCCCCCAGCCTCACAGTGAGCTGGCGTGTCGGGAAAGCCTGGCGCATCCTGTGGACTCTGCAGTCGCTCTTCACCTTACCTCCCTCTTCTAGGTCTCTCTCCAGTTCCACGTAAGGAGAGTTGAGTGGCTGAGCTCAGATGTGTCTCCCCTGGGCCTGGAGAAATCTGTTAGGTTCTTTAACACAAATAATAAAGACATAAAAGGGCAAAAGACATAAAAAGACAAATAAAAAGACATAAAAAGGGCAAATAATAAAGACATAAATATAAAAAATTTTCTCCAAATGCATTGACAGATTATGATTTACCAGGAGCTATGCCATTGCATGTCTGTGCGGTTAACATTAACATCTTTTTTTCAGTGTGTGTGTGTGTGTGTGTGTGTGTGTGTGAGAGAGAGAGAGAGAGAGAGAGAGAGAGAGAATTCCATGCTCACGTTTCATCAGCTGAGCCATTTTCTTCACCTATGTTTTTATTTTTGAGACAATGTTTCACTCTGTAGCCCAGGCTGGCCTCAAACTTACAGTGAACCTACTGCCTCAGCGTCCCAAAGTGCTGATGGTACAGACATAAGCCACCACACCTAGAAGGATTGGTCTTACTGTTTTAAAAGAAAAATGTTAGCAAAGCACAATGTACATGGGACAGGCTGTACAATTTAACCAGAGGCAGGATCACTTCTACGCACCGGGCCCAGGCCATCTTCTATATTCCTTTAAGAGAACTCAGGGCGCCAGAGAGATGGCTCCATTGATAAAGAGCTTGTCCTGCAAGCCTGAGGGTTTGAAAGCAGTATCCCAAAACCCACATAAAAGGTTCTGGGCAGGATAGCAGGCTCCTATGATCCCAGTTCTAAAGAGACAGAGAGAGAAAGGCTCCAGGTGCTCCCTAAGCTAGTCTAGCTTAGTTGATGACCCCAGGTCCCACAAAGAAACTCTCCCCCAAAAAAGATGGAAAACAATTAAATAAGATATCTAATATAGACATGTGACTTCTGCATGTACACACAAACACATGTCCTGCACAAGCACGCACGTGCACACACACACACAGAGAGAGAGAGAGAGAGAGAGAGAGAAAGTCAGAGTGCTTTTTTTTTTCAAGTGCTGTTTTTAGTTGCCCAAATCCATCTCCTGAAGCTCGAAGGCATCTGCTAATCCGTGTGAAGCATGCACAGCAATCTGCTTAGTCGTCTGGCACACATTTCACATAGGAAAAAAAAAAAAAAAAGGAAGAAGAATAAAATGCAAGCAAATTCCAAGAGAGTGGAGAACTTTTTGGCTTGTTTAATAAGCATAAGGAAAAGAAGCATTGGCTTCAGTTTTAGGCCAGCAAAGCATTCTTCCCTGTGGAAAGGGGGCTGCCAGGAACAGCTTAACACTCAGAGGGGCCACGTTGTTAGTAAAAAGAAAGAGACGGCATTGCTTAAGGGAATGCCCACTCAGGTAACAGGAAGCAAGCCCACTTCGGCTCAGCGGAAGCCTCCTGTGTCCGTGGGAGGCTGCAGCGATGGGACAGTTTCTCCCCGTGTGTTAGTGGACAAACTTGGAAAGTGGTGCTCACGGTTTAGTCTTAGTTTGAGCTGCGTTTGCTCTGAGGGGGAAAAATCCTCCACCTCTCTCTCTCTCTCTCTCTTCTTTTTAATAGTGCGAACTTTTAAAAAGAGCATGATTCTGAATATCTATCTCCTTCTATTAACTATGTGAGCCTACATACATGTATTTCACTTTGCCTTCTTACCGAAACAATGACAGAATGGAACTTTAAACCTTTTCCATGTCCCTTCAAACTTTAAATTATATAGAGTGGGACACTCGCGGGAATATCTTTGTCCTCTTTGCCCTCCAAGGGCCTCAGCTGGTTCAGATTTATCTCAGAGGGGGAAGATGAGTCCCCTCCTAACAACCAACAGTCCTCCCTACAGCCCTTCTCTGCTGCTGCTACTGTAAAAAAACACTATAGAACCATTATGTAACTTGGGATTAAGCAGAAAACAAGCCCATTAACATTTTAAACTGTTTCCAGAAACAATGGAGAGCCACGCCACAAAACCGTTCTTGTGGGAAAACACCGCTAATTCTAGACACCCCTACATATCCAGAACGTCCTGTCATGTGCCACTTGTAGCAATCACCATGGTTCCACAGAAAGAGAGAAAGACAGAGAGAGAGAGAGACTCCCCCCGGTGTCTGGGTACTAAGAGCACTTCCCAGCCTTTCTACCACTGTGAGATGACAGACAATTGTACTCTGAAGGTCTATGAGGGTGAAAGGATGCCTGTGGCCGAAGTGTCACGTCTAGGAGATTTGGCCACTGTAGGCCCCACTAGAACTTTCTTGGGGTTTCAGAATCCTACCTCCCAACCATCCTGTGACCCGTTTATCATCCACCATTTGCCACAGCTCCCTGGCTGAGCATCTCTGCCTGTGGAAGTAGTTATCAGTTATACCTGTCCTCTGCTTGCGGTGTGTAGTGGCACACACCTTTGATCCCAGTACTCAGGCAGATATCCCAGTGGCAGGCAGATCTCTGAGTTCGAGGCCAGCCTGGTCTACAGAATGAGTTCCAGGACAACCAGGGCTACACAGAGAAACCCTGTCTTAAAAAGAGCAAGCAAACAAATAAAAGACGCCTAAGTCTGCAGCCATACCTGCAAAGGAGGCTGGGAAAACTCTGACTTTTCACCTTTACTTCTTTAATACGGCTGGAGCAGATTCCCATATGTTCTCTTCCCTAAAGAGAAGCAAGTAGATAGAGGGGAACAGATTCCAAGTGTTTCTTCCTGTATACACAGTCATTATCACAGACCTTGCCAAAACCACTTGTTCCACAGGACAGCGAGAACTCGGGGCAGAGCGCCATGATTTGGACAGAGCCTGCGACCTGCCGGGTCTTCTAAGATCTGCCACGATCATTTCTATCATTCTCTCTACGCCTACGCTAAACAGTGGTGCTAAATTCCATTACAACGCCGTGGTTGTCACTCCACGTGTTGTCCACAGACCTAGATGCTGGAGCCACCGTCTTCGAAAGCCTCGTGTGGGCCCTGCTCTGTCCACACTCCTCCACACCCAGCGAGGCCACCAGTTAACCCAAGAGATAACCCAACTCTCAGATCATAACACACCAACTGCTCTGGCTATGCAGGACCCAGAATTACCAAGTGACCCATAGGACTAACCGGGACCATTCCCCAGTGGAGCAACCATTTATCCTGTCTGGGGTCTTCAGGACAAGCAATGTCTATGGGCTGTCGCTTCAAGGGTGTGTGCCTGGCTTAGACAGGCATACCTGAAGCACAGTACCAAGGTGAGAAGAGAGCGGAGCGTGAGCGGAGCCTTCTCCTGGGTTCGAGTCTCAGGCCCTGCATTTGAACACATTTGCCTCAGAGTCAGCCTTTGCAGGCCATCAACTGCATTCCAAGCCGTGTCACCTGTGTGTCCCACTCCCTTGCAGAGACACCTCCCTCTACAACCGGAAGTCATCTGGCTGTGAGACTGAGAGAAACCCTGTGAGTCACGGCTGTGCTGCACACATCTCCCAGCTCGCTTCAAAATTCCATCAGACACACCGTTTACGTAAGTTCACCTTTTAAAAACAAGCTGTCACTATGGGGCTCACAGGAGCGACAACACAGGGAAAATGTTATCATCCACACTTGAAGGTCTTAATCTGACTGGGCAGTGAGTGAAGCAATCTACAAAAACTAATTCTCCAGAAAAGGCCCAGACAGCCCAAGTCAAGCAACCCTGGGGATTTCTTTCTTTTTTTTTTTTTTTTTCTTGGTAAAGAAGATAAACACACAAAGTCCACTCTCTGGTGAAGGGCATGCCTCTCCTCAGCTTATAACCCCCAGCCCTTCCCTTCACACAGCAAACCAGACCGCCTCCCAGCACCGTTATCTCTTTGCTTTTCTACCGAGGTCTTCGGAAAGCTGCCAGCCACTCTTATCTGGGAATTCCAATTTTGCTACAACACAGTAACTACTGAACCGGGAGGGAGTTCTTTGCCAGCCCCGTGAAACTGAAGCTCTTTGATGTCCACTGCCCCAGGTACCTCCCACCCTTGTATTCGTTCCTTCCCCACCCCCATCAGGCCTCTCTTCCTATTGAAACCACAGCTCTTCTTCAAGGGCCAGCTCAGATTCCTCCCCATTTGGCAGTGACCTTTCCCACAGTTCTAAATTCTGATAGGGACTGCCCCTCATGATACTACTTTATCAAGCTCAACGTGCTGTGTTATATTACTGATTTTCTTCTGAAGTCAGTTTCCTCACCCTTTAAATCCAGCAACAATAGTGATTACTGAATTTATTTGAATTAGGATGTAAGTATTTAAATAATTAGTTTATTAGTTTCTAAACATACCAAATATTTTATGTGGATTTACTGTAATATCTAGGAACAAATGTTTAAAATGATGAAGACCGAGCAATCTGACCTCAGTTATTGAAGGATTATGTTCAATTAAATTTATTGTGTATGTGATTCTGTATATTATGTAAGTGTGCGTGCAGATATAAGGTAAATGTATGTGTCTCAACAAATTATTATGGATTTAAGCATCTCCATTCTGGGGCCTAGCTGACCATAGGAAGAAATTAGCCTAATGCAGGCAAAACACAAGAACAAGAAAACCTCTCATACAGTCCAAAAGAACTCAGAGTCTAAACACAAAGTTCCTGAAGATTAATCCAGAGAACAAAAAGCTAAGAAGAATACAGAACAAGTCATGACAAGTGCTTCAGAATTAACATTGTAAACAGCTAGAAAGTTCTGTAGAAGGTTTTATGTGATGTTTGCAGCATGATTTAAGAGTGAAAAAAGAAACTTATAGTAACCACACAAGTTGAGCAATGGTTCTTGTAAGAATTAGCACTGAAAGGGCCAGAATGTTTTCTCCTGCGGATGCCACATTCCCTCAGCCTGTTTGTTCTCTTTCACTTACTCCTGGTACACATCAGGAATGTCTGCATTCACTAGTTTTTTTTTTTTATTTTTTTTAATTATCTTCTGTTGCTGTCTTTGTGCCCACTCACTAAGCTGTAAGCTTGCTGAGTGTGGGAGTTCCGTCTCTCTTGGTAGATCCACAGATCACAACCAAGTGATTGGAAGCTTGTAGAGGCTTCATAACAATACCGAACTCTGACCTCTAGTTTAGATGACATTTTATACACTCCCTCCAAAAGCATCAGTGCCTGACTCATTGGAGGCCCAAAAAATGGATGGATGGATGGATGGATGGATGGATGGATGGATGGATGGATGGGACATATTTATGGATGGATGGATGGGACATATGGATGGATGGACAGATGGATAGATTGATAGATGAATAAGGGCACTGTTTTTCAACTCTATTTGGGATTCCTAAAACTTCTACCTCCCTTCCAATGCCCCTTGGTAGGAGAGAGCAAAGGTTAGAAGGGAAAGGGGACATTAGATCTTTTTATTTCTTTCATCTGGGCAGGGTCATCGGGTTCTTTTGGGGCAATACCAATCTCAGTAGTCAGGAAATCTAGCAATCCAGGTAGCCAGCAAACCAGCAAATACAGCAAGCAATCTTATTCTTTCTTCGAAGTGTTATTGAAGCCTTCTCTCCATCTGTCGCCTCCAGCAGCCACATCTTCTCTCTCTGGGCTCTTGTATTTATCCCCTCCGAGTCCACAAAATTAAACTAACTGCAGCTGGCAAAGAACATGTACCTCTCTCTGCCACATGAGGCTGTTACCAGCTGGCAAAGACCAAGCCCCTTCATGAGGCAATTATCAGTTGTGAACAAACCAAGGCAGTCATATACCCAACACTTGGTATTAAAACAAAACCATATTTATATAACATAAATGAGTTTTCAAAGACACCAAAACTTCCACTACAAATGGATGGATGAACAGATGGATGGATGGCTGTTTGGTAGCCTAGCAGTTCCTCTCTAAACACTGGGCAAGAAGAGATTTCCCTAGAATCTAGAGGTTAGGTCCAAGAAATTAAAGGGCAGTTGCGTATGTGATTTACAGTTGTGTTTCACACACAAGTGAAAGCAATGGGCACCCACTAAAGAGAGGTAAGTGTGAGCAACCTGAGACCAAATGCCCCAGAAAACCTAGAGCCAGATCTAGATGCAGTGTAGCAAAAGATGATCTAGTCACCAACCCACAACAGACATGGCCAGTCTAAGGCATCTTTGCTTAATCTAGAGGGCAGTCAAATTTACATCAGACAACCTGGGTGCATTGTCAAGCTCACTCTCCAACACTTAGGAGGACAAAACACTTCTCCCAGTGTCAACCACAAACCATAAAGATAGGTTAAACACTACCACCCTCACTCAGAGCCTTCCACTCAACCCTAAAAACACACGCACCCCTTTATATCTGCATCATTGAAAAAGGGCCTCATCTCCTGAAGTGTCAGTGTTCATCACACATATATGCGCACGCACATATGTGCACATACACACAAATATACATACATCTGGCAATAGTTTAACACTTCCTTGGAAAAGTCCTTTAAGATTACCGAATTGGAAGTTTTCTCTTAACTACTATCTATTAACATGCACACTCAATTACTCTTTGATAAAGACTTAGTGAGTCCCAGTTCATGATATGCCATTTGCTAGGTAGTGCACAAGATTCCAAATTAAATCAAGACACACTTCTTCAAAGAGACTAGTACCCACCAGCAAAAAAGAGACAGTTAAACCTACACGGAGGGGCTTCTATGCTAAAATGGAGAAACCCAGAAAACACTGATCACCTGGGGGCAAGATGGCCCTTCTTAGTGCTTGCGTGGGCAAGAAGCTTTTCAGTGGGTGCCTTCACGCCTGTAACAGTCCTGTGAAATGAGTACAGGCAGAGACATTGTCTGCATTTTGTAATAATGGACTCAGGAGGCTATAGAGATGGCTGCACAGACCTCAGTTTGGATCTCCGCAACCACCTGGGGGTGAGCATCTGTCTCCCCAGAGCTCAGGGGCGGAGACAGCCAATCTGCTGGAACAGTGAATGTCTGGTTCCCAGAGGGCTGAGGCAGGAGAATCATGTGAACCCGAGATTTGGACACCAGCCTGGGTGACAGAACGAGACCCTGTCTCTCCTTGAACATGGAGTTTGCCGTTTCCGATAAACTGGCTAGTGTTCTCAGAGTTTGTTCCAGGTCATGCAGCCAACAAACAGCTTCAGGCCTCCTTCTCTTGTCATGGCAGGATCTCCAGTATGGGGCACAGCTCCACCAATGGGGAAGGATTAAGCCACTCACTAGACACAGAGAGGGTGTGGAGAGCTGCTGCTGACGGCAGAGCCAGCGCATTCTGTGCGTTTCCTGGCTTGTCAGAGAAGGTGGGAACCACAAACAGAGATGTATAGCTGAGAGTAGTGGTCAGACTAGAGCCTGTACTTTGTGTGACTTCTGGGTTTCCTGATTTCCTTTAGAACAATGGTTTTCAACCTTCTGGATGCTAAGACCCTTGAATACAGGTCTTCATGTGGTGGTGACCCCCCAACTGGAAAATTATTTTTGTTGCTACTTCATAATTCTCATTTTGCTACTGTTATGAATTGTAATGTAAATATCTATGTTCTGGTAGTTTTAGGGACCCCTATAAAAGGGGCCTCCAGAGGGATAGTGACCCACGGGCTGAGAACCCCCACTTTAGCCTGTTCTGAGCCAGTTAGCATGGCCACTCCTCCATGGCCAAGCTGAGTTTTGCAAACTTGTGTCTCCTGTAACCAAAGGGATCCTGTCACCCTCCTTCACTGTCAGCTGAGATGTGTTTATTTTTCATCTTTGCCTCCAACTCATTAACCCAGCTCTGAAGAATTCAGGCCCATCAAAGGAGCATTACCAATATCTGCGTCAGTTTTCAAACCTAATTTCTCACTGTGGAAAAGAAACAAAGCAGCTGTGGAATGTTTTTATTTTGTGGGCACAGAATCTCTATAATTGCTCTCTCTTTGTGGTTGAAGATGCCTCCCTATTTTTTCCATCCAAACCGTAAACACCTCCTTGGGTATCCTGGATGAGAAGATAAATACTATGGACTCTTACAAATTTCATTAGAATAGGCTACATTTTTAACTGCATTGTAAACATTGTGGAATACCTCCCAAGTGAATAAGATGCAATTAGGAGAACGCCTATGTCCCTGACATGGCAGTTTCCGGCCTCTTCCCCATGCCAAAGGTAGATCTGTGTCCAGTAGCACGGACTAGCTACAGGTGAGATCAGCTAGCCGGAGTCACCCCTGAAATTATGCTCAGCTCTCCTTTTTTCCAGCTTGTGAGAGTGGGTCATGTGTGCCTCAGCAAGTGTGCAGAGGTCAGAGGACAACTTGTAAGAGTCAGCTCTCTCCTTTTCCCCCATGAGTTCTCAAGACTGAAGTCATGTCATCAAGCTTGTGTTCAAAGGCAGTTACCTGCTGAGCCAAACTATCTTTTCTAAGCCTCAGAACAGCCCATTCCCTGACGGGTCTGGAGAGACACGATTGATTGTTATCCTTACCGTTAGGTCCTTCAGGCCACTGGATGTGATAATTCACCCATCATAAAGTAAAGTTTAGCAACAAACCCCAAACTAGAGTGGCCTGTGCTTCCTGGGTTATATTTCTGTGTATGAATGACAAACAACATGGGACACCCCACACTGAGAATAAGGGTTGGTCACTTTTCTGGTACACATATGGCCACCTGTCGTTATTGTCAGTGACACCTGTGATGGCTAAGCTTAGTTGTCAACTTGACTTAGCTGGGAAGAGTGAACCTCAGCTGAGGAATGGTTTCCATCAGAGTGGTCTGTAGGCAAGTTGGTGGGCATTTTTCTTGAGTAATAATTGATGCGAGAGGGCCCAGCCCACTATGGGCAATGCGACCCCTGAGTAAGCGGTCTTGGTTGATGTAAGAAAGGCAGCTAAACATTAGCCTGGGGGCAAGCCAGTAAATAGCATTCCTTTATGGCTGCTGTGTCAACTCTTGACTCAGGGTTCCTGCCTCCAGCTCCTGGTGTAACTTCCCTAATGTGCCGTGGCATGGAAGTGTAAGCCAAACAGAACCTTTCTTCCCCTGCCTTGTTTCTCATCATGGTGTTTATCACAGAATAGAAAAATCAAATTATTGTAACAGCAACGATCAGCGGATTTGTCTAAATTCCCATGCACAAATCATAATGAATAATAGCGACTTTAGACTGTGTCTCGCCCAAATGGGAAAAAGCATCCCTGTTGCTCTCTGGACTTACTGAAGTAACTAGAGTTGGCAGGATGCTGGGGAGCGCTTGTCGAAGACCTGAGGCAACAGAAGCCTGTGTGCAGAAACCTGAGTCCTGCCTCGGGTGAGAGAGATGGGATGAAACCAGTCCCTGAATCTGTCAGGCCAACTAGCGAGCAGGCTAAATGCAGTGACATTTCTGGGGCAAATTTTGGCAGAAGCAAAGAGATTATTTACTGGGACCTCCAGTTGTGGGAATCTCTGAGACCCCTGAGAATGCCCCAAAGGCAAAACCTCGTGTCTCTCAGGGATGAAACGTCTATGGTGATGACAAAATGCTAGGTTCCTCAAGCTCAGCCTTCCTCAGGTGGGCACATACCTGGCACCCGTATGACATCCCTCTCTCTGTCCTCCCCATCCTGACTTGAGGTCAGGTGACTAACAACCACGTCAGTGCTTCTGATGTACGTGCTGTTGTTACACAGACCTGTACCTGCCAGCCTTCCCCCACTGACCACAGAGATGTAAGAGGCCAACCTAACTGGCAGAAGGGGTAAAACAATCACAGTTCGAGACACTAGTTGGGGATCTGTGGGAAAGGAGAGCCATCACGTGACCATATTGGCACGTTGTCGCCCACCTTAGGAGACTTTGGGCAACTTTATCTGGCAATCAGCAGTTTGTTCTCATCCACACTGACCGTAGAGTTGTCAAAGGGGCGACACACACATGGGAACCAGGGCACAGAGTGCCCGGGGTGGCTCTTCATCTTCATTATGTTCTCTGGACAATCCCACAGGTAAGGACTGTGATGGCGGACCTTCTTTGTCAACTTGAATGGACATGGCATAGCCACGGAACACACTTCTGAGTATGTCTATGACAGTGTTTCCAGAAATCTTAATTAAAGAGAGGAAACCAACCCTGACTATCAGAAACCCATGCCCTGGGCTGGGAACCTGGGAAGAGTGAAAAGGACAAAATGAACTGGCACCAGGGTTCATCTCTCTCTGCTTCCAGATTGGGAGCCTTACACTCTTGGCTCCTGCCTTTCCCACCATCACCCTAAGCCAAAGGAAATCCTTCATCCCTTCAGGGGCTTCTTCTCAGGCATTTGATTATAGTAACGAAAAGAGCAACTAAGGCACGAACAGTGCTCACCCTCCCACCCCCTCGTGAATATGTCTGTAAGGAGCTTAACATCCTTGTCCACACTGGGAGCTCCTCCTTCCTTCCGAGAAAACTCTCCATCTCTTTGGGCAAATTCTAGATTTGTTTTGTTTTGTTCTTTGAGTACCTGAGAATCCTAGCATTCAAATTAGATGAATCCAGCCACAGAAACCACCTGGCCCCAGTCAGATGCCTTAGCTCTAAGTCCTCCCTCTTTCCTCACTCACCTCTTTTGGAGGGACCATGTGCCCCACTTCAGGGCCTTTAGAACCTCCTCTAAAAGGATCGTTTACACACACACCGGCCTCCTACAAGCTCAAAGGGAACCTGTTCTTGAATCCACACAAAAGGTTTTTCTCTGCATGCCCACATCTGACAGAAGCTGAGGCCTATGACAAAGCCTGATGTGTCAGGGGCTTTTCTGGTCTGAAGGTGGCAGGTCTCAGTCTCAGCCTTCCTCCTGAAAGGCTAGCAGGCGAGCAGCTGGAGAGGCCCCACTGCCAATCAATGTCTACACTGGTAAAGAGGGCCAGATTCACCTCTCTGTCCCACCCCCACCCCCAATTCTCCCTCTATTGATGGATGGGAAAATATGCTCGCATCTCCCTCCTCTGCTCTTCCTCCCCTTCCTGCCCCCTCTGCCTCCTCCTCTTCCATCTCTCACTAACCCTAATCAGCAAAGCAACTGGGCCTTCAGGAGAGGGGCTTAAGGGCTCCTGTCCTCACCCTTGTGCAGCCCTTACAGACTGCTGCTTGAAACCGGCATTTGCTCAGGGTGTCTTTGTACCCTGTCAAAGCTGAAAGTTCTAGGAAAATTTTCCTTTGCCTCTCTGTCCTCAAGTACAGTTCTTGGCCCGTCTTGGGCACTCTAAGAGGGTTTGACACTGGCTGCTTCACTTCCTGCTTGACTTCACTGCCTCGGATCTGCAGCCTCGGGAAGCACAAGCTCGGAAGAGAATCTCAGAGTTCCCCTGCATCTCCTCTTTTAGAAAGGGCAGCTAAAACGCTTCGGTGGAGGCCACTGAGACCTGGCAAGGGCAATGAACAGGCCCACAGAGGCAGAGCTGCACCAGAAAGTGGGTGTGGAAGCCAGGCCTGGCACGGTGTGCTGTGTTCTTTGAGTTATATAAAACTATAATTTGCCTTGACAACTATTGAGTTTACAGGAGTAAATCTTCCCAGAAAACACTGAAAAGAACAGCCATTAAGTGCCATTTGCAAGAGGCATTCATTAGTGAAAAGAAACTCCGGCTGCCCAGGAAAGCCTGATTAAAGTCTGCAAAGGGCATTGATGGAAGAGAGCACATTGCCTTTATCCTAAAATGAGGCAAGAGCCAACTGGCACCCCACACAGCTTCCAGAGGCCTTCCTCCCCAGGCCTTGCTCCTCAGGCCAGCCACAAGCACGGTAGGAAGGTAGAAATGCGTGCTTACATTTTTCTCACTTAAAACTAACCAATGCTTTTACCCTCAGGTTTCATCGACTTTTTTTTTTCTTATATTATAGTAAGGAAGGGTCCGCATGAGTCCTCCCTGAGCCAGACCACCTCAATCTAGTGTTAGACTAAATTCCAAACCCTTTGCTTTATTTTCGTTCCCTGTTACTTTTTCCATAGGTAATGGTTCCAATTAAATCTATAAAACAGTCGTTTGCAGATGGCGTGGCATTTTCTTCTTGGTTATAAAATAGCTCACGATACTATCCAAGTTAGCTTCATCCACTCAATATTTTCATTGGGCATATATATTTCAGCTCTGAGTCATAGGAAAATAACATAGCAGACAAAAAAAAAAAAAAATACTCCCAGAGGCAAACGACAACAGAGGTTTTAGCCTTTTGACCTTATATGTTTATTATTTGTGTGTGAGAGGGGAAAACAGGGTCTCAGACAGCCTGGGCTGGCCTTGAATTTGCCATACAGTCAAGGTTAACCTTGATCAACCTGCCTCCACCACCTAAGTCCAGGGCTAAAGGGATGATCCACCATGCCTGATTACATGGTGCTGGAGATAGAGCACGCTAGGCAAACACTGCCAACTGAGCGACAGCTTCAGCCAGCAGGGAGTTTTAGACACAGACTTCATTGCACCTGGCCAGGCCACTGCAGATATTGTTAATTCCCCTTTGTCGACAAATTAAAACCAGTTCCTCTGAGTAAGCAACCTTATATCTGGATGAAGTGTTTGAATTATTCTCCTTCCACTATTTAATTTAACGGAAGAGGAAATGGAAGCTTGATTGGGGCGTACTTACTGAAGCCTTCTTTCAGGGTAGTGTTAGCAAGAAGTGGGACATAGAAGATTTCTTCATTCGTACCCAGGTTGTTTGTGACAAACAATATTGTTTAATAATAATATATTATTACTGACTTGTTTATAGAAATCAAACATTATATGTAAGTTTGTTCAACATAGGATTCATGGTAATGATTTTTAATAAAAGCTAGAGTTGAATAAATGGATGGGAAAGAAAAGACAGCTCTCCCACACAGATTTCAAGTAATTTGTATGGATATTCTACTCTCAAGGAAGTGAAGTATAACTCCTTATTCTAAGTGGGAGCTTCCTGTGGCAACTTCCTCTCCAATGAGTGTGGAGGGAAAAGGGGGAGAGCAACCTGTTGAGGAAAAACCTCTTCAACACAGTGGCCAGGTGAACATCAGTAGAGGAAAACCACGTGGATAGCATTACCCCTGACATACGCTATGAGGGATTCCACACATCCGTAGTCTCCAGAAGAATCCAACGATCCACTCTAACTATGAAGAAAACCTCACAGAGGTCCTCTAAGGCCCATTCCATAATCTCACTCCCCAGTGATAATCAAACCACACTTGGAAAGTCTGAGAAGCTGTCATAGCTGAGAAACGTTTAAGAGACATAAGAAGTATGATGTGGTGACCGGGGTTGCACAGAAAACAGGTATTAAGAAAACATGAAGCTGAAATGAAGTATGGAATTTAATTAATATTATACCTAGATATTGTTCAAATGATTTTGACAAATGTGCCAGAAAAAAAACATATTAATTATGGAGATAAGTGATTTAGGGTATAAGGGAATTCACCGAACTGTCTTCTCAACATTTCTGTAATAGTTTCAGCCCAAAATTCACTACAGAAAACTGAAATGTCTGAAAAATGAGCCCATGGGCAAGCGAGGACAGCTGCTCGCTGACTTCACCCTTATTGTGAGAAGCCTTTGCCCGTCTTTCCATTCTCCATATTAGCCAACAAGGTCTCAGAGACAAGAAGGGACCTTAGTCATTCCTCTCTGCACCTGAAGCCACCCACAGGACTGCCAGCACTGCCTGCTCATTGATTCTCTTTTGCACTGAATGGAGCACAGCAGAACTGTGACTAAATCCAGAGTTGTAGGGTGTGTTCCTTTTATTAACATCAGTGGTGGCAGGTTTTAGTGCTTTGAGCATGAATGTGAGATTAAAGAAGATCAAAGCCACTTCCTACCTACTGTGGTGAGCAAAGCAGACAACTAATGAGAGCAATACTTACTTTACAAACCTAAAAATGGCACCCAATAATGTCTTCATGTCTTGTGGGGTAAACAGATTCAAACATCAATAATAGTACCCAGACCTACTCAAAATGCTTATGGAGAACACAGTCTGCCTATTGCAAGGATTCATTTGTTCATCCATCTAGTCATTCATTCATTTGCTCAACAAAATGCTTTTGTAATAAGCCTGCCACTGTCTAGACTTGAACAAGACAGAGTCTGCAAAGCCCTAAAAAACTCAAAGGCCAATCGGCTTTATCAGCTGGGACAGACTGTAGCAAAGGTGTAGACCCTTGACTTAGATGCCAGAATTGTCCTCTTTCTTTGGAAGGTGTTAGGAGTGACACAGAAACCTGTTGCCTCTAAGTTGCTGTCCTAGATTAGTGTTTGCAGGCTGTAGCATGTGTAGCAAGTAGCAGATTGAAGCCAGATGCTAACAACCTAGGAATGCTGGTCTGATTTGTCATTCTGTAATTTAAAAAGAAAAGAAAACCACAGCCATGAAGTCTTTTAGAGTTTCTAAATTCATGGCAGCTAATAAGCCTTCTCTTCAGAAAGGCAATTGTCTGACTCACCTGGAAGAGACACAGGATGCTCCAGGTAAGGCATGAGGCTTGAGAAGTAAGAGACACCTGCAAGGCAAGGCTAGCCCCTGAGCCAGTACATCTCTGCTCTCAGGACCCTTCATACTCTTAAAAATTACGGACACTGCCGGATAGTAGTGGTGCACATCTTTAACCCCAGCGCTCAGGAGGGAGGCAGAGGCAGGCATATCTCTGTGAGTTCAAGGCCAGCCTGGTCTCCAAAAGAGTTCCAGGACTGTTACATGAAAAAAACCCTGTCTTGAAAAACAAAGAAAAAAAAAAAGGACGTTCATGGAGAGTTCCTGTAGGTTATATCTATCTGATCCTATTGTAGCCTAAGTAAAAATGGAGAAAATTATGGAAAGCTAGAATGCCTCAGCACACATTCCATCTGCCTAACGACAGGTAACATCACACATCCTAAAGCTTATGAAAAACCCACTTTCTGCTCCTCACAGAGAGGGTGTGGCCATGAAGATGGCTCAGTGGGTAAAACCACTCGCTATGAAAATCTGAGTTCAGTCTCTGAAACCCACAGTTGAAGGAGAAACACAATGGCTGAAAATTGTTTTCTACTGTCCACAGGCACAGTATGGTGCACATATGTGCCCACCTCCCCCCACGTGCCTGAGTGTGCACAGACAGAAGAAAAGGAATGAAAGAGAGGGAGGAAGAAAAAAAGAAAGAAGAAGAAGAAAAAGAAAGAAAGTGTCTCTACCTCAAAGGCACCCTGAAAACAGGTTGTGAGCTCAGGTCTCTTGGGAAAGCACTTTGAGAACACAGATCTAAGCAAGACTCAGAGCAGAGCCAGTTGAGAAGAAAACTTGTGTCAGATCCCACAAAAGATGAAGTTAGGATGAAGTTGAGTAGAGAGGACCGGGAGCCTGAGAAGGGGGGGAGGGAATCTTACAAAGTAATTATTTTCATTTTGAAGAAATGCACCTTTTCTAACCCCTCCAATATTAATGTATGTGATTAATACAGATTAAACTTATAGATGCCTAGATAATATTTCAAAACCAGGGCTCAGATGGTTCATCTTCTTCCTAGACTCTCCATCCCGCCCATGGAGATGTGTGTCCTGCTGGCAAAATTCCAGAAGCTGTAAGAACTTGGCACTCTGGCTGGAGGAGCGCATGAATGTTGACTAACAGAGTCTACCTCAGATGAAAGGCACAAAACTGCAAACTCCTCCTGAACAGTGAGTCACGTGTTAAATACGAATTAAGATTATTTTCCTAAGAGCGCATCTTTCACCCCCACTACCAGCCCAAGAGCATAGTACTGACCCTGCTTTAAGAAACGCCCATCACTTAACTGTGCCTTTCTTAAGTAGGGTGTGTCCGTTTAATTAGTTTTAATTGAAAGACCAATTAACAGTGTTTCAACATAGAACAACATGATAAAAGTTGGCTTTTTACTTCCTGAGCCACTGAATCATCTCTGCTGATTCTGACAGAACCTGATTTTTATAATATGATGTTATCCCTTAGTCTGTATGAAACCCACGCCAGGGCTATTCCGTGCCCATTCGCTCTATTCTCTCAACCAACTACAGTGTTCCATTTTTTTATGTCCTGTAAATATAATGTTCCAAGAAACCTAGGTATGCTCCCAGAATCCCAAACTGCATCTCAAAATGAGCTACAGTATTTCTGGTTTTTTTCAAACCAGAAATAATATGCCGCAAACCTGAAGAACCCTGATGGGATCTGACTTCAAATGTGGAGTTCTTTCTTTGACTCCCTTCCAGTTGGGTCCTGTCCTCCCCATCAGCTCGTGAACACCAAGTTCAGTGCTTTCTGCCACCATCCATCCCCCTGCGTGGTCTCGTCCCGCCCCCTTCTTTCGACATCTAGCTCAAATGCTCCCTTTTATGTGTGGTTTCTGCAGTCCCTCAGGCCTGGTTTATTTGCTCACTTCCCATCTCTCTTCTCTAGAAGTTCCATGATCCCTTCCCTCTGACTCACGGGACTGTGGGTTGCTTCTAGTTCTGGTTTCCTGTTTGTAATCAGCCATTCATAACTGTACTTGACTGGAATTGACACTCCACAGGGAGAGGAGGAGAAACAAGTCCTAACATCCCAACGCCCACCTGTGCAGAACTCTTCCCAATCCCGAGGCCCACGTTTGATCCGTCAATAAGAAAACACCTCTTTGTAGCCCTGAGTGTGTTGGCAAACATGGAATCACAATTTAAGAAGCATTAGCTCTGCAGAACATCCTGTTGGAGTGGATGATGGGAGGTCAGTGAGGAGAATGCATGAAATGAGACTCCCAAATTGTACGTGTGCATCTCAAAATCCTTCCCACACAGGCACACCTCCAGCCCTGTAACCCAGGGCTGTAGGTTCTTTCACAAATGATGCGACCTCTGTCTCACAGCTGGTCTGAACTTAGAGCTGAGACTCTGCTTAGAGCAGTGGTTCTCAACTTACGTGGTGTAAGGGGGGGTAGGGGAAGAGGTCAGATGACCCTTTCACAGAGGTCGCATACCTGATGTCCACTTGTGAAAAATTATGCAGCAAAATTACAGTTAAATGAAGTAGCAACGGAACAATTTTATGAGGAACTCTAGGGTCGCAGCGTTAGGAAGGCTGAGAACCACTGGCTTATGGTGTCCTGCAAACTAGACTGTCCTTCCAGCATTCCTTCATTTCTGCTGAGATCAAGTCCTCACGGCAATCCTTTTTCACCTTCCTTGACTGCTGTGAGAAGCGTTAATGCTGGAACTTCTGTTTCTGTGGCTGATACTCTTGTGCAGCAAAGGAGGGCTAAGGCCAGTCAGGCTAGGTAACTTATCTAAGACTGCAGAACCTGCCTAGAACCTGAAACCCTATGATTTCAAACCTGCTTGGTCTCACTGCTCATTTCCATCCTTCCTCGCCATGCTTTTTTTTCTCCCTTCTCTAGCCACAGTTGTTTTGGAATCAGCCTGTCATTCCCACTACCCAGCAAAGCCCTGGCGGAGGGTTGCAGGAGTCTTCAGTGCAATGGAGGATATGTGGCTTTTGGAGTTAAGCCTAGGTTCAAGAGCAGACTCTCCCAGCTTCCAACAGGACATATAAACTTCCAGGTCTCATTCTACTCCTCAGTGTATCAGGCCTTGACACTAGTGGGCCCAGCAAAGTGCTGGGGGGGGGGGTTGGATAAGCCATGAGTGCTGGCCATAGGCTACTGTGTAAATGAGAATAATTGACTTGTACTCAGTGGCATAGAGGGGGGACCTTTCTGTCTTGGCCATTTACAGTTCCGATCAGTCCTGACTCTGGGACTGAGGGTAAGGTTCACTATAGAAAGCAGTGTCTTGTGTTCAGGAAGTGGGGAGTTTACACTTCCTCTGCAAAGACTCGAGAGGAAAACAGCAAGTAGCTTTCCAAAGACAGAGCTCAAAGCAAAACTTAAAAACTTCAGCTCTGCCAAACCATCTTCAAAATATTAAGGCTCTGCTGTCATTCAAACCCTACGTAAACTCTGACCCAGTGGTCAGGGCAGTGTAGCTACTGTGGTTCTCACCAAAGCCGTGCCTCCTCTGCACAGATATCCTGTGACCCTTACCTCTGTGTCCTCACACATGAAGGGCAGGGTAAGCACAAAGCCAGCCCACAGGGTTCTGGGCCACAATGTGTCAAGCGTGGTTAAATCTGTTAGGTGTGCTGCTCACACCTACAATCCCAGCACTTGACATGAAGATTGTCCCAAGACCTGGCGCAATACAGAGTGAGATCTTGTCTGAAAACAAAAAAACAAACATACAAACAAACAAAAAAAACTTAACAGAAGATTGGGGAGTTGTCTCCAGGGGCAGGAGCACCAGCTGTGTGTAAGTGAGGACCTGACTTTGAAACTAGAACTCAAAGAAAACTTGATTGTGCCCGTGCACTCCTCTGTCTCCAACACGTGAGCTTGGAACAGGCAGGCACTCCAGGGCCCACTAGCCAGCCAGCCTAGCCCAGACAGCAAGCTTCCAGATTGGCTAGAGACAGAAATAAAGACAACTGACACCCTGCTCTGGCCTCATGCACCCACAAAGGTCCACACACACTCACACATATGCACAGAGTCACACATACACACTCATACAAAGAAACACACATGGTGTCACGCACACTCACATGTACATACATAGTCACACAGACGTGTTCACACACAGGCATACCCACATACCCACACATATGCCCACACACTCACACACACACACACACACACACACACACAGTCACACACAATCACACATACACACACACCAGGAAACAGAGACTAACAGATGCTCCATCTTTTGTGTGTTTTCATTCACACTGGAGACATGGGTGGGAAAATACGAGCCTCTTAACTAGGCTGACCTCAAGAAATAGGGTGCTTATTGCTAGCCTTAAATACTGCTCCTAACCCTGGCCCACACCGGCAAGTTTTTGGAAATTTCATCAAATAAATAAAAGTAAGGGGTGTTCCTTCCCTTCTCTAGCAAAACAGATGCAGCTGGCTGTTGTTTTCTACGGGACTGACCTGCACGTCTCCCACAGTGTTCCCAGGCAAGTTAGGAGATGAGGAAGAGCAGAACATTTGATCTGGGGCCTACTGATTTAGCAACCAAGTAGCCTTTTTAAAAGTCTGGCCATCCTTCGGTGGCCTAGCGGGAGCAGTGCTGGAGAGCTGGCCCTGGTGGTGCAGATAAGAGAGTCAGCCAGGCTGACCAGCTCAGCCACCACCCAGGCCCAGACTCAGGGCTCAGAGCTGGCCCACGCAAAAACCTGTATCATCTGTGAAGGGTTGGGACACGGAAGAAGGCCAGTCCTGCTCATCCAAAGCTGCAGGGTCTTCATGACACAGAACAGGATGGCCAGGAGGAGACCCAGTGAAGACACAGTACTGATGGTGTCACAGAAGCCAGAGACCTAGAACCAGACCAAGGACACATTTTAAGGGAAATATGCAAGTGAAGATGTGTGCAGAGAGGAGTGTTGTGTGGGACACACTGTGACGTACTATGGCTTCCACGATGAGATGTTTCCTATGCTTTGTCTGTTTGGAAGGTTCCAAGGACAAAGGGTGGATATGCCGATGGGGAGATGAGTAGAACTAGGGAGAAAGGTGTGAAACTCACAAGAAAAAGGGAAAAGTCTAGCTGTCGGCTGGGTGGTGGTGGTGCACACCTTTAATCCCAGCACTAGGGAGGCAGAGGAGGGGGATCTCTGTGAATTGAAGGCCAGCCTGGTCTACAGAGCAAGCTCCAGGACAGCCAGGGCTACACAGAGAGACCCTGTCTCAACATCCCTCCCTCAAAATGTCTAGCAGTAAGACCAGTATTTAGTTTTCTCTTCTTTTTAATTTTTATTTTTGGTAGTGGGGACTGAGCCAGGGGCCGTAAGCTGTCACAGGCTTGTCAAGGATACATCCCTAACCACCCCCTTCCTTATGCCGTATAAACATACTGTGCACAGACTCAGCTCCCCTGTTCATACTTCATCGGTGATGAAGCTGTAAACTCAGTGAGCTCTTGCTGAAGCATCTCATCTGAGGTGAGTGCGGACCAGCCCCTAGGGGCCCAGCTGCTGTCCATGGCTTCCCTGGTCCCTTTCCTAGGCAGATGCTACCAGACTCCCACAGTGAGCATCAGCTGCTGGGGATCACAGTTGCTTCCTTCTCAGAATTCCTGCCCTTGGCTTCCAGGAGCTCACCCTGGAGAAGCTAGCCCAGAGGTTCTGTGACTCCCACCGCACACAGCCGTGCAGCTAAGAGGTGCAGTCGCAGCCAGGTGTAGTAGTACGCGACTTTAATGCTAGCGCTTGGAAGCAGAGGCAGGCAGATCTCTGTGAGTCTGAAGACAGTTTTGTTCACATAGTGAGTTCCAGGCCTGCCAAGACTATATATAGAAACCCTATCTTTAAAAAAGGAGGAGGAGGAGGAGCACTCTACCCTCCTTTAACTAAGAGTGCAGGCAACACTCACCAGAGAGGTCTCTGAGCTACATCAAAACCACAGCTCAACCGTTCCCATGTATTTCATCACTTCCTTGTCAGCCAAACATACAACTCAGTAATGCTTATGGAGATAAGATAGTGACTTTGGTTATCTTAGTAAAGGTGTAAAATGACTTTTATATATTACAACTAAACTGTGCTTTAAAATGTAATAAAATTTTATAAATGGAAGCCAAAACCCATTCACCATCTACCACATGAAATTCAGATCTGAAGAAATTCAGGTTGTTCCTATTAACAGCAACAGCTGATAGTGGGGCTGAGGAGATGGATAAAGCATTTGCCATGCAGGCGTGAGGTTCAGAGTTCAGATCGCCAGAACCCAGGGAAAAGCCATTCAAGTGTGGCCACTTCCTGAAATCCCAGCATCCAGAAAGCAAAGCTAGAACCCTGGAGCAAACCAACTAGCTGAATTAGGTAGAACTGCATGTTCTGGGTTCAGCAAGGGACTCTGCCTCTGTGAGTAAAGTGGAGCGTGATCAAGGAAGACACCCAACACCAACTTCAGGCCTCCTCTACACACATGCATCTGCACACACTGGTCATGCATACACACACGCACACACACACACACACACACACACACACACACACCACAAACACATAAACATAGAAAAACAACAAAAGGATGAAAGTTCCAGGGCGGAGAAATCAGGAGCAAATGCATTGATGGTGCCTGGACACATGGAAGTTGCTTAGCAAACATCTTAGCTAAAGGGTTTTATTTGCCAAATTTTACTTGTTTGGAAACAGTGCTCAACTTAAGAATGAAAGAGACTGGTATTGGGAAGTTTTAACTATTTTGCATCCTGGAATGCCATTGAGCTTGCAGGGTTGACTTCGGTTTTGAGGGTTAGAAAGAAGAGTTATTACGGCTACGTGCCCATCTCTGACTAGTCTTTGCAGATCTGAGACCAGCTCTTGTTTCATCTTCCTGTCTTGGGGCCTAGTGAGTAGAGTGGGCCCATGCTGGCTACCAAAAGGATATTTGTAGAGAGCTAACTGAGCCAGGAGGGTAAGGTTAACAGCTATGCAGAACAGTCACAGCAACAATACACATTTTTAAAAACAAAATCTATGATCATTTTCATTGAGCTTTTTGTAATCTGCTTGATTAATTAACAAAATGGTATAAGGAAATCATGGCAGTTTCATGCACTATTCCACTCCAATTTGATTTGTATGATAAGCTGGAACTTCCTTCGCTGTCGGGAGACTCTATTTCTCAACATGACCTTAGTCCAGGATAATTATATGTAAACAGAATTTTAGGGTACAAAACCAAATGATATCCTTACCAACTGTGGATTCAGAGCCACCCTACTAAAACCAAAAGGAAAATACATTACATCATTTTCTGTAAAGAATGTGAGCAACAGGAATGTTGTTTAATCATCTCTGAAGTGTGCAGAGGTTAATCCTATTTTAAGTAATCAGTGCATTCTAACCATAAAACAAACCATATTTAAAAATAAATATCCATGACACAAGCATCTGAAGACCATGTGTGCGTTTAAAGGAGTCGCTCTGAGGGAACATATTTTCAACAAGCTTTGCATTGTTTAAACAATGAGGCACACTTGCTTCAGCTTCTCCTTCACAGACCACAGCATGCTCTTTTGAAATATTTCAGGGGAGAAAACTCTCTGCCCCTTTCAGGTTGGACTGACTTTCAAAAACAGCCAACGTGTCTTTTCAAAAGAGTCTGTAGAACATTAAATAACAGAGTTTTGGAAGATCACAGAAGTACTCAGGCACAGGGTACATTGAGACAATGGTGACCACTGTACTTGGTAGTCATGCTAGTAGTCTCTCCCTGCTATATTTGTGGAGATTTTCAGCTGGGCACTAAAGCTTGTTGGATTTGTCTCATGGCCCAACGACAGCGCTCAGAACATGAGCTGAACTGTGTGACTTCAGCAGAGTGAAATGCAGTGGTGGTTGTTCATGCTCAGGCTTTGATATTCAGCGGCCTCTGTGGCTCTCTATCACCTTTTCACCAACCATGTTGGCAGATCAAGAGCATGGGCCTGGAGCCCAATTCTTAGCCTCTCTGGAGATCATTTCACCATCTGTTACATGCTGATAATAATTGTGTTAACCTTTTCTTGTGTGGATTGAGTGTCTATGTGCTGTAGATGCTTAGAACAACACCTTCTACAGTCAAAACTAAACAAGCATTAGGTACCTGAATGGTGGTGGTACACACCGTTAGTCCCAGCACTCAGAAGACAGAGGCAGGCAGATCTCTGTGAATTCAAGGCCAGATGGTGCAGAGAGAATATATTGTGTATTGTATGGATGCATCACCTGTCAATTAAAAAACTTATGGCCTATAGGAAAGGGTAGAATAGAAGGTAAGACATGCCATAAGCTGAAAGGATTCTGGGATAGAGCCAGACACTGGAGATTCACCTGGGAAGATGTGAGGATGACAGACACATGGTACCTGAGCAGAGGTAATCAGAAACATGACAGAATGTACATTAGTATAAATGGGTTATGTTAAGTTATGAGCTAGTCAAAGAGGAGCCTAGCTATATGGCCTAGGTATTTGCAAATATATTTTGAATCTCATCGGTCATTATTTTGGGATCAGGGGTGTGGGAGGAAAACATGCTTTTAACATGTCTGGAGTTCTAGGACAGCCAGGGATACACAAATAAACCTTGTCTAGATGAGAGATAGATGATAGGTAGGTAGGTAGGTAGATAGATAGATAGATAGATAGATAGATAGATAGATAGATAGATAGAAAAGCTCTTTAAAATGTGGCAGAGGATGAGAAGCCAACCTTCAAACAAAACTAAAAAAACAGTAGCCTGTGTCCATCAGAATGGTATATTGTCTTGGTCCCAGTCTGTAGGGAGATTGGAAGCCATGTGGTGTGTCACAGAACTGTGAATATGGAGGACAGTGCTAGCCTCTTTAAGATGTTTTCAAACACTGCAGCCATAGATCCCAGTGAATCGTCGATTTTCAGAGGAAACAGCATTCTTGCTGGAAGAAAAAACTTGTTTGGAAATAAACTGCTGAAAAGAAAAAGTGAGGCTAAGAATCAGTGACATGAGATAGAAGAAGGATGTCCTTGTGCTTATGCGTGATGATGGAAGGGGAACATCTGCTTGCTCACCTGTGATGAAGGGGGACATCTGCATGCCTTTTGTGCATGCAGCATCCTTTCCGATTCTTTTGCATCTAAGGGCAAGCTGGGTCCTGGAAGAGAAAACGTTCCCAAGGTTCAGATTTTGAAAAGTGTCACTGAATGTAGCCCAGTGAGAAGAGTGCTAAGGGAAGACCACATTTAATTTGTAGAGAACATGCAGAAAGATTAGAACACCCCAAATGAGCACAAATGAGCAGATAGTTCCGAACTCCAGAACTATGGAAAGTGCACTGCTGTATCCAAAGACACGACCAAGCAAGAGGGAAGGGCTCCCCATTCCCCTCTTCCTTTGGGCTTCTGGGAGCTCCTGGTTTGGACTGCAGTCATGGTTTCCCTCACCTGGGCTGCTTAGCCTTCCTCCAATCACACCAGAGCCAAGACATCGGCAAATGCTGGCTCTGAAGGATCAGTTTCCATTTGTAACCACTTGTTTTTACATTCTAACTCAGGAACTATCAGCCAAAGAATCTAGACTAGTGCCTATATAACCACTACCAGGTGCAGAGTGCTCTGACCCAAGAGCCAAGAAGGAGGCTCAGATTTCATATCCACCTGGAACTCCATCCTATACCTAAGGACACCGGGAATGGGAGGCCAGGGGGGAAGAGAGAGGAGACAGAAAGAAGGAAAGAAAGGCTTACTTCGATTTGCTTCTGTTTTATTTGAGATAGGGTCTCGTTCTGTAGCTCAGGCTTGCCTGGAATCCACTGTGTAATCAGGGCTGGCCTTCCCTCTGCACTCTGTTTCCCAAATGCTAGAATTACAGGCCTGGCTTACATTTGTAAATACAATCCAATTTGCTTAGTGTCTCAGATTATTCTTTAAACAGCAGTCCGTACACAGCCTACCTTTGGTAAGTCTTTATAGTCCATCAGGTATAAACTTGAAAAGAACTGTAAAAAATTAGACCCAAGATTCATTGCATCTCTCACATGCTTCACCGTGACCAGCCTGTGAGTGAATTTATAACACATTCCTGTAGTGCTCCTTTTTTTTAAAACTCTACTTTATTTGGGTTATTTACGCTTTTACCTCCTTTTCCACAACCCTCCAACCCTAGGTAGGAGAGAGAAGGTTACAGGGGCAAGGAGACGCAGAGCTCTTTCCTTCTGCTGGCTGTTTAGGGTCTAAGGGTCTTTGGTGGGTATACCAACCTCTGTCAACAGTAAACACAGCCAGCACTCTCCTCCAAGCTGCTGCCCCCAAAGCTTGTTTCTCCATCTGTCTGCTCCACACGCCACACGCCACACGCCAGTATCAAATGCCACACCTTCTCTTCCTGGTCTCTCATTTACAGCCTCAGAGCCTTAGCCCATGCCCCTCTCCATGCGGCGCGAGGCACGAGGCAGGCAGTTGTCATCTGGCATAACTACATCCCTTATGGGATAACTATCAGCTGTGGACAAACTGAAGCTCAAACTAAAATCCCACACTTAGGATTAAAACAAACAAACAAACAGAAAACCTATCTACATAGCATGACTGAGTTTACAAAGAAGCCAAAACTTCCAGCACACATTCCTAATTTCAACACGTGGGTCTACCTCCTCAGGCAGATTTGGAGACATTTTTATGTAAAGTTTTAAATTTTTGAACTCCTAAGGGAATCAACTATATTTATTTCAAATACACAGTATCAATTCTCAGCATAAGCTGCAAAATAAACAATATATTATGTGATTGTTTTTTAACTAAGATGTCAACAATTAAAAACAATACTACTCAGCAATTAAAAACAAGGAAATCACAAATTTTGCAGGCAAATGGTGAGATCTAGAAAAAATCATCCTGAGTGAGGTATTCCAGGAGCAGAAAGACACACATGGTATATACTCACTTATAAGTGGGTACTAGACCTATAAGATAGGATAAACATACTAAAATTTGTACGCCTAAAGAAGATAAACAAGAAAAAGGACCAGGGGTAAGATAATCAATGCTCACCTAGAAAGACAAAGGGGATGGACATTGGAAGTAGGAGAAAACAAGTAACAGGACAGGAGCCTACCGAAGAGGACCTCTGAAAGACTCTACCTAGCAGTTTATCAAAGCAGATGCTGTGACTCATAACCAAACCTTTAGCAGAGTGCAGGCAATAATATGAAAGAAGGGGGAGTTAGTATGACCTAGAAGGGACAGGAGTGCCACAAGGACCAAATATATCAGGGCACAGGGGTCTTCTATGAGACTGTTTCTCCAACTAAGGACCATGCATGGATATAACCTAGAAGCTCTGCTCGGACATAACCCATGGTAGCTCAGTATCCAAATGGGTTCCCTAGTAAGAGGGACAAGAATTATTTCTAACATGAACTCAATGACTGGCTCATTGAGCTTCCCCTTCCCTCTGAGGGAGGAACAGTCTTGCTAGGCCCAGATAAGGACATTGCAGCCAGTCCTGAAGATACCTGATAAGCTAGGGTCAGATGGAAGGGGAGGAGGATCTCCCCTACCAGTGGAATCAGAAGGGGGCAAAGAGGAAATGAGAGAGGGAGGAAAAGATTGGGAGGAAAAGATGGAGGGGGCTAAGGCTGGGATACAAGTGAATGACCTGTGATTAAAGTAAAAAATAAAAAAATAAATAAATAAGATACCAGGACAGCCAGGGCTACACAGAGAAACCTTGTCTCAAAAAAAAAAAGAAAGACAGAACGTATCAAAAATAACTGTAGGATCTGAGAAGATGGCTCAGTCACTAACGTGCTGTTTAAGCCCGAGGACCTGAATTGTAAATAATAGTACAAGCAAATTGCTAATAATGGTGAGCCTGAGAAGGCAGAGACAGGAGAATCCCTGGAGCGTGCAGTCAGCTAGAGTTGCTGTGTCCTTGAGGCCTGGGTTCAATCAGAGACATTGCCAAAAAAAAAAAAAAAAAAAAAAGTTTTATTTTTTTATTTTTTATTGTTTTATTTTGTTTTGAGAAAGACGCCTGTCAGTGACCTCTGGCTTACACACACACTCAAATGTGTACATATACACATACCATAAACACATGAAAACAACAAAAACAATAAAAATAACTTCAGAAAAAATTTCTCGAATGATCTCAATATGCTTCAAGTTATTTTTAAGTACTAATCTGTTTCGAGTGTTTCCAGTCTGACTTAGATTAAATATGAGCGGGATAAGATGACTGAACATGGAGGGGGCAGAAATCCTACATTTACGAAAAGATTTTCAGAAGGTAAAATATTTGCATTTATTTTATGCTGGGACTGGTGGGTGTCAGTCAAAATCAAACTACCAGAATATCGTTTAATTAACTTAAATTGTCTCTGTTCTCTTCATTACGTGCAGGTTTTTATTTTGTTTTGTATTACGGAGGCCAAGGCCTACACGTGCATAGCGAGGTCAGAGGACACCTGTGGGACTTAATTCTCTCATTCCACCCTGTGGAACACAGGATCAAACCAAGGTCAGGCAGGCATGGCCACAGGTGCCTTTCCCACTGAGACGCCCCACCCTGTCACCCACGTCACAATTTTTAAAAAGCAACTGTTCCATGTAAAATAAAACTATGGGGTTTTTTTCCCTTAATTTTAGCTTAATTTTTACTTATCACTATTATTCGTGTGTGTGTGCGTGTGTGTGCGTGCTGCAGCATGTATGCGGGGTCCATTCCCTCCTTCCACCTTTGTGTAGGCTCCAGGCTGAACTTGGGTCGTCAGGCACAAGCGCTTTTAAATGAAGAGCCATCTCACGAGCCCACGGCTGTGTTTTGCTGAACTTTCTGTGGTCTGTTCTATAATGAGTTCATGGAGTGCTAAGGCTTTGTGGGTTGGAGTTTGTTTGGTGCAAGGCACTCATCAGTGCCGCTGCCAGAGCTGTTGCCTGGCCCTGTGGTGGTGAGGCAGGCCTTTAATACCAACACTCCAGAGGCAGAGGCAGGAGGATTTCTCTGAGTAAAGGCCAGCCGGCCTCCAGGGTGAGTTCCAGAACAGCCAGAGCTACACACAGAGAAGCTCTGTCTGGAAAAACCAAACCAAAACAGAACAGAAGCTGTGGCCCTAACTCAGCGTCTTGAAACCTTGTAACGTCTTGACGATGAATCTGCAATCTTCTGCCCTTCCGCTCTCGAGCTGGCTTTCCTGGAGCTCCCGGGAACGTCTGTGGCGTTACATCTGCGTACCCAAAAATAAGGCAGCAATGACAAGGCACGTGACATCATCTCAACTACGTTGTTTTGACTCCTAAATTTTCCTTAAGTATAAATCCTGACTCAGGCTGCCAAAAAGTCTGGCAAAAGTTTCAGTAGAAGCGGGCGAACCCAGAATTCCGCGGCTTTGCAGACTCTGTGGTCTCCCCCGGCGGCCCCTCCCCCCAACATCAAGGCCGTCTCCATGTTTACTCAAACGTGTGAGGCTTACTGATGCTTGCCCTAATGAGGATGCAGATCCCTGCCAGAAGTCCCATTTGGATAATTTACTTTTTCTTTGTTGATCATATCGAGCAAATCATTACAAATAATAATCCTGTAATAACATAGTTCGTTCCAGGAAATGTCATCTTGCTGATGGCATCTAAGGCTGGATATTATTAAAAGCTGGCTCCCCAGCCCCAGCCCTCGAGTCTGCACTGCAACTCAACTCCCCTTGAAGAGAGACAACATGGTTTGTGAGCTACATTTCAGGTTGGTGGTCAGATAAAGGCCCCTGTGGAAATATTTCCAAGGATTTGCTGGATGTTCTCAGATTTCTTGTTCTGTGTTAACTCAATCTGTTTTGTGAAATACCGCTGTAAAAAAAAAAAAAAAAGAGAGAGAGAGAGAGAGAGAAAGCTATTGAAACATAGGAAAAAATATTTCCATTTGTTTTTCATTTTCAGAATATATATATTACAAGTCCCTGTATTATCCCTCAATTAGCAAGACAATTGACTAAAGTAATTTGTGTATTTGTATACATGTTCATGTATGTGCACATGTGTATATACTTGTTCATAGATTTGTTTACATATTCGTGTATGTGTATTTTCATGTGTGTATATGTGTATGCATGTCTATGTGGGTGTTTGCATGTGCACAAAACTCAAGTCCAAGTGGATCAAAGACCTCAACATAAAACCAGAAACACTGAATCTATCAGAAGAAAAAGTGGGGAAGAGCCTTGAACTCATTGGCACAGGAGACAGCTTCCTGAACAGAACACCAACAGCACAGGCTCTAAAATCAACAATTAATAAATTGGACATCATGAAACTGAAAAGCTTCTGTAAAGCAAGGGACACTGTCAATAGAACAAAACAGCAGCCTACCCATTGGGAAAAGATCTTCATCAACCCTATATCTGACAAAGGGCTAATATCCACAATATATAAAGAACTAAAGAAATTAAACACCAACAAACTGAATAATCCAATTTAAAAAGTGAAGTACAGAGCTAAATAGAGAATTCTCAGCAGAGGAATCTTGAATGGCCAAAGAGCACTTAAAGAAATGTTCAATGCCCTTAGTCATCAGGGAAATGCAAATCAAAACAACTCTGAGATTTCATCTTACACCCATGAGAATAGCTAAGATGAAAAACTCAAGTGACAGCACATGCTGGAGAGGATGTGGAGAAAGGGGAACCCTCCTCCACTGCTGGTGGGAATGCAAACAAACTTATACAACATTTCTGGAAATCAGTCTGGTGCTTTCTCAGAAAACTGGGAATAGCTCTACCTCAAGACCCAGCTATACCACTCCTGGGTATACACCCAAAACATGCCCCACCATACTGCAAGGACATTTGCTCAACTATGCACATAGCAGCTTTATTCATAATAGCCAGAAACTGGAAACAATCCAGATGTTCTTCAGCTGGTTAAAGAAACTGTGGTACATTTACACAATGTACCACAGATACTAAAAACAAGGAAATCATGAAATTTGCAGGCAAATGGATGGAACTAGAAAAGCCCATCCTGAGTGAGGTAACCCAGGCCCAGAAAGACACACATGGTATGCCCTCACTTATAAATGGATTTTAGCCATATAACACAGGATAAACATACTACAGTTCATAGACCTAAATAAGGTAAGTAACAAGAAGGACCCAAGGAAGAAGAGGAAATAGAATAGAGGGCGGAAGTGTTTGAAGAGAGAGAACAGGGTAAGAGAGGGAGCATGGAGAGAAATGAGGGTCAATATCAGACCTGGGGAGAGCAGGGGCAGGAGAACAGAGGGCTTGCAGAGAGAAAAGAAACCTTGGGACTTCTCTGTGACAAGGTAGGCTCCTCGGAGGATATGAGAGCAACTCTAGCTGAGACCCCTACTGGCAGGGGTCATGGAGACTGAAAAGGCCACCCTGTACCTAGACAGGACTTCTAGTGGAGAGGGGGGAACACCAACACACCCACAAAAACTTTAACCCAAGATTTACCCTGCCTACAAGATAGGCAGGCAAAAATAAAGCAGAAATTGAGGGACTGTTTTTGTAGTCATGCCTATATATGCATATTCATGAGTGTGCATATATATGCATATTTATGTATGTACGAATGTTCATGTTAGTGTGTGCAAGTGTGTATGTATTGTACGCATACGCATTTGTGTGCATGTGGTATGTTCATGTGCGTGTGCATGGTGTGCATGCATGTGTATGTATGTATGTGCGCATGTTCACATGGGTGCTTGTGTGTATGCATGTGCACAGGGAGGCCAGAAGTGACTCCTGGTGTCTTCTTTAATAATTTTGTACCTTGCTGCTTGAAGCATGGTCTCTCACAGGATCTGGAACTTTCTGGCTGGCTAACCTGGCTGGCTACCATGGATCCTCCAGCCTCTGCCACTCCAGAACCGGGATGGTAGGCACACATCACCACACACAATGTTTATGTGTATGCTGGAAATTGAACTCAGCTCCTCATACTTTTGCATGAAGCACTGTGCCAACACTTAATGTAAAACTGGAAAAGGGATCCCCACTAGAAACTAAGTGCCTGACTCTTGTATTTAATGTTTGGCACATGAAGATTTACCTGAAAATTTTAAGAAAATAGTGCTAGTTTTGATGAGTCGCATGAGCTTTTGTAGATTAGTATTTGTTTCCAGAAGAACTTTGTAGAGTACGCAATAAATTGTTTCTTAAAAAACATGGCAAGAAGGGGGTTGGAGAGAAGGCTCCGTGATTAAGGGAAGGGCACTTCTTGCTCTTCCAGAGGATCCAGACTTGGTTCCAAGTATCCACACAGTGGGTCCCAGCCATCTGAAGGGCCGCTTCCCAGGGAGCTGAGGCCCTTTTCTCACATTGGTGAGCACTACATGCCTGTGGTACACATACATGCAGGTGGAAGACCCATACACGTAAAATAAAAGGCTAAAAACACATCAAGGAATGTTTTTTGAAGGTAATAAGTGAACAAAAAGAAAACCTGTACAGAGAACCTAGGGTGAGAATCTTTAACCTTAATGTCGATGCTTTGCTGTAATGGCAGACAACATGAAGATTTCTACCTCCCTTAATTAGAAACCTGTTAAAACCTGGGCAAAGAGGCTGGAAAGATAGTTCAATGGTTCAGATTCCTGGCTGCCCTGTCAGAGAACCCAGGTTCGGTTCTCAGCACCCACATGGCAGCTCTGTAAGTCCAGTCTCAGAGGATCTGATGCCCTCTTCTGGCCTCTGCAGATATCAGGTACACACATGGTGATCAGACACACATGCGAGCAAAATACCCACACACATAAAGTAAAAATGAATTTACGAAGTTTAACTGGTGAAGGGTTTGCAGCACAAACATGAGGACCTAAACGCTGGCATGGCCGTGCTTACCTGCAACCACGAAGGGCAGCCCGAGTTGTAAGGGCTCGCTCACTACTCAGTCTAGCCCAGAATGGTGAGCTCCAAGTTCAGTTAGAGAACCTGTCTTCAAAAAAATAAATGAAAAGGTGAAGGAAGAAACCGGACAGTGATTTCTGACCTCTGCACACAGGAACACCCACACACACATGCGCAAACATGCATATGCCACACACGCGCGCACAAGTAAGTAAATAAATAATAAAGTATGTAAAAAGTTGTCTTGTGTTGTCGAGATGGCTCAGGAGGTCTTGTTGACAACCTGAAGGAGGACCTAAGTTCCATTCCTGGGGCTCTCATGACAGAAGGACAGACCTGACTCATGCACAGTGTCCTCCGACCACACGCATGCATGCATACACTAATAATAATTTAAAATTTTAAGCAGGTTGTTACAGGGTTGATTACATAACTCAACAATGTCAGCCTTCTGATGCAGGGAATATGCATCAAACACCTCATGATTCATTCATTCTTCACTCAGCATGCCTTGGATAATCCTGGGGTCCCCTCCTTAACTATCTTTAGCCCCTCTTTAACTAGCACCATGCTAGCCTGAGGCCTGGTACAGTACAAGTTACTGTGGAGATACAGAGAGAAGTTGAGATTGGACCTTTGCTGTTGAGAAACTCTTTTTCCATGGTGGGATGCTTGATGAAACCTAAGGAAATGAGAGTCATACGGTCAGCATCTGTGGTCAACACCATGTCTGGGCAGGGATATAAAAGACAAACTAAGCAGAAAAAGAATTTTCTAGAAGGTTGCTGAATAGCTCTCAAACCGGAAGGTCGAAAGTTTGCAAAACAACAAAACCAAAGGAAGCCACAATCAAGGTCATGAAAAGGAATTAGTGGGTTACAGAGCCCCAGGAAACATGGGATGAAAGCCGCCACCCGACACCATGTATGCACTCAGCTGTCTTTGTTACACTGCCCCACCGAACTGAGGGTAGTTGATGTATGCTATAGGATGAATGCCTGTCAAACCGCATCCTAAATCAGACACGTTGACTCCTCTTCGTCAAACAAACCCTCTGAAGAAACTGTCCCGTTCTGCAGGTTGAAATACTAAGACTCCCAGACATGGCACAGCTTGTCCAGGGTTCACAGAGCTATTGACTAAGTGAGCTGTTACCCAGCAGTCTCTACCATACCACCTTCCTCTCACAGTCTAGATCGGAGCTATGCCTGCCCCTGACTCCCTGACCCAGGAAGAGCACACATGTGGCTCTCCCGCTTCCAACCTTCATGTGCAGCCAACTGGCAGAGAACTTACAGTGCAGGGATAGACAAATGAAGAATGGCAAGTTGCACACTATAGAGGAAATAGTCCTACCATGCGCAGAATTTGAATTAAATATGAATTAAATGGGCACAAGACACAGGAACGTCTCAGCCAAGAACAGGG
>NW_026592890.1:3513665-3529487 GCF_907164565.1 Psammomys obesus
TAGATAGATAGATAGATAGATAGATAGATAGATAGATAGATAGATAGATGATAGATAGATGATAGGTTATATATATATATGATGAAATAGAGTGTGTGTGTGTGTGTGTGTGTGTGTGTGTGTGTGTGTGTGTCTCCCACTGAACTTGGAGCTCATGGATTTAGGCTAGCCAAACAGTTTTATGGATTCACCTGACCTGGTCAAATGCTTCCCTTATAAAGGTAACACATTTTGCCTTCTCTGCTCTCTATGTTTTTATATGCTTTACTAAGTCCACAAACACTTCATTCAAAGATACTTGTTAATTAAATCTATGGACCTGTTCTCTGATCATTTGTTCTGTCTCTCCCTCTCTCACTCACTCACTTGCTTGCTCTCTCTCTCCTGCCTCAGACTGCCTAGCACGGGCGATACAGGTGGATGCCACACACTCAGTGTCCTGTGATCACTTTAACCAGCAAAACGAAAAGACTTCAAATATGAGGTCTAGGCTAAATGTCCTCAGTTAGTCTGAACTCTCAATAAAAATCTTCTTTCCTAATTGCAAACTTGTTCTCCCATGTGCTCGCCATCACACACAAAGAGAACACAGTAATACCACGGTCATTCTTCAGGGATCATGAACTCACAAATATTCACTCCACTGAATGAACTGGTTTTCCTTAGAATTTTCTTAAACTCAGTGAAAGTTATCAAAATACCAGAGAAAATTGCTATTTTTTTTCCTTCTTTGGCCCTGAAATTTGTGTGTTGGGTTTTTCTATACTCCCTCTCTAAAATCCTTCCAGTGTTCCCATGTTGGTGGAGAAAAATGATACAAAAAGCTTCTTTGTGACCTGAACTCAGAAAAACAACCTCTGTCACTTGGAAAGTCCTCCTGAAATACACTAATAGGCTTTCTTTATCTGCTATATTAGACACTGAGTGTTTTGCAAAAACTATTTACTTTGGAGAGGAACAAGCAAGTTCAGCTTCAAATTATGTAAAACAAAATTTTCAAGAGAAAATACAAAGATTTCTTTTAATGAGACAGTGAAGATCTTGTTTTATGTAAAACACTCACAGTTAACAATCTGCGACTGTATATTCAATATTTTTTGAGGCGGCTGTTTTGTTTGTGACCTTTCGGGGCTGGTTTGTTTCTGTTTAGATCCCATTTTTCCCTGGCAGGAACTGTTATTGATTCTACACACATCACTTACGGATGTGGCCACTAACCCATGACATGCACAACTGACAAGACAATCATGTAACAAGAAGGTAGAGAGGTTCTCAAGAGGGGCCATTTTGGAATCACAGTTGAGAAGGACTTTCCTTTCTGAGTATTTTATTTCATATGTATTTAAAATGTCACTTGTGGTTTTCTAAATATTTTTAAAATGTTTTATTCGTATGCATGCATCTGTGCATCTGTGTTTATGCCATATGGATGTAGGTGTCCTCGGAGGTCAGAAAGGGGCACTGGACCCCCGGGGTTACAGACAATAGTCAGCCACTGATGTAAGTCACCTGGAAGAGCAATAGGTACCCTTAACCACTGTGTCACCTCTCCACCTCCCATCCCACCCCGATGCCTTGGCACACACAATGCAATGATTACCAAGAATGAGCAGATTGACACCTCTGTCATCTCACATAGTATTTTGCTTATTTGGAAGAGCACCTAAAGTCTGCTCTCCTGTCCGTGACCAGCTGGAAGGTGGTAGAGGCCATGGCAGAGCGGTGACAGCACGGCAGCCTCCTTGTAGCTACAGAAAGCCTACTGCTACTCTACTGGTTCCAGCAAGCTTACAGAGGTGTACACCAGCTTCATGGCTTCTCAGGCTCCAGTTGGATTCATTGGCTTGAGCATCACGGAAAATCAGATGTAGAAAGAGTTCATAACGCATAGCTTCTGTGACTGAGATATGCTCCTGGTGTCTGCCAAGAGTTTTAAGATGCTAATAAGCAAGTAGTGTCTTCATGGCAGGTGCAACTTAATAAGCTTTTGGAATTGTCTAAGATGCTGCCTATCCGTGTCGAGGCAATAGAAGATTATCTGGACCAAATGCAATCCTAAAACAAAGTGAACAGAGGTGTTTCTGGCTGCAATTTCAAAGGAACTAGCCAAAACTGAGAAAATGAGAGGAGTTTTCATTGGTGTCAATGTCCCTGGCTGTGTCAGAGCCGGCCATGGCCACTTCTTATGACCCTGGAATACAGGGCTCCATTGTAGGGAAGTGAGGGTATCTGGGGTCTAGGAAGGCTTCCAAAGCCTATAACAACAGGCTTTCAGTTCTAAATATGATTACAACTACTGAGAAAATGAATGTTGAATCAGGTTAGGGCCAAACCCCAAACTGTTGCCTGGCTCCTCCATGTGCACTCAGGGTGGTGTTCAAGGGTTCTTAGGGTGCTCTGAGATGGTGGGTGGAGTAGCTCCCTAGCTAGTAGCTGTGATGGTCCTGAGTCCTTACAGGTAAGGACCTCAGATTGCCGGGGGACTGCTAGCAGCACAGGGAGCCTGGCTCATCTGGACAGGCTGGCCATCTGATCTGCAGGATGCTGTGTGGAAGGCCTCCCAACAACGGTCTAGTCTCTGTAAGAGCTGCCCTCGGAGGGCATCCTTTGACACACTGTTCAGAGCAAGCTCTTAGAGCCCTTTAGGTCATTCTGAAAGTTGTAGTGACTTTAATAAAATTTATTATTATTATTATTATTATTATTATTATTTCTATTATTATTTATTACAATTTATCCACTTTGTATCCCATCTGTAGCTCCCTCCCTCAACTCCTCCCAGTCCCACCCTTCCTTCCTCCTCTCCCCTTATGCCACTCCCATAGTCCACTCCCATAGTCCTCCTCCCCTTCTATCTGACCCTAATCTGTCAGGTCTCATCAGGACTGTCTGGATCCTCTTTCTCTGTGGCCTAGTAAGGCCATCCCTCAAGGAGGAAGTGATCAAACAGCAGGCAACCAAAATCTCATGTAAGAGACTTTCTCTGCTCCCCTTACTAGGGTACTCGCCCCCCCCCCCCCGACCATGGAGACTGAGCTGCTCATGGGCTACACATGAGCAGGGAATAGTGCTACCTCAAGATCCAGCTATACCACTCCTGGGCATATATCCCAAAGACGCTCAACCATACAACAAGAACATTTGCTCAACCATGTTCCTAGCAGCTTTTTTTCATGATAACCAGAATCTGGAAACAACCTAAATGTCCCTCAACTGAGAAATGGATACAGAAATTGTGGTACGTTTACACAATGGACTACTACTCAGCAATTAAAAATAAGGAAATCATGAAATGTAATACAATTTTCTATTGAGCCCTGATTGCCTGGTCATAGTAGCCAGACAATTTTCTCACCGGATTTGAAATGCTTGTTCTTTTTGTATGTTTCACAAACATGTTACACATTTAAAAAAAACATTTACTAGTCTGGTAACTAGTTGAATTGACCCGTTTTAAAATGTTGAGACATGTGATAGGACACGCCTCACCCAGCACTCAGGAAGTAGAAACAGGAGGATCTTGAATTCAAGAGTGGCCAGGGCTACGCAGAAAAGTCAAGGCTTAGACTCTTGAGATAAAGACACTGCTGAGCACAGTGGAGCACACAAGAACCCAATAAGATCCCCGGAGAGAAAAAACACTTTAACCCTGAGCATCTTCAGTTGAATGCTTCAATCATAACATTATTACTTTCACTTTATAAATAAAACAAACTCTTGTCAACTGGATAAAATTCACCTAAAGGAAAATAAATAAATATATAAATAAATAAGTTGGCATGAGACGTTAGGAAAGGAAAAGAAAATGAAATTACCACCTGTTAAGGTCAGGGGATTTCTCCCATTAGCCAAGTGAGTGGGGCTCTCGAAGGTAGTTATGAGGTCACTGGCTATTTTTCAAAGGCTGACGAAGCAAGACAATTTGCAGCTGCCTGTTTAAAAATTTGAACATCTAGAGCATCTAAGCGTGAGCCTCTTATCAGAGCTTCTAGACCTCAGGAGACTTCTCCTCCTCCCCTTGTATATTCTTACCTTATTTTTTTTTCACTTCAAAAAAAATGACATTTTAATGAAATGTACTATTTTATACAATTAATAGGTGCTAATAATTTTAAGAAGAATGACTTCTTCAGACTATCAACGATGACATTGACTTTATAATTATTACTCTAGCTATAACCTATTGTTTTGAACATGAATAAATTTCCATGCCATCACTAAAACGGTCTACTGCAGCAAATCTCCAGTGTGTAATTCCATAATTCTAGTCCTTGTGCTGTATGTAAGAGCTTTAAGTAAGAAGGGCCTTAGATTATAAATTTAAAATCCACACAAGAACTGCTAACCTTAGTGGGTATGGCAGTACATTTAGAATCCCAGCACTTGGGAGGTAGAGGCAGGAAGATCAGAAGCTCAAAGTCATTTTTGACTAAGTCATTTTTGGCTAGCCTGGGGAATATTAAAAAAAAAAAATGCTAAACTTAAACTTAGTGAGAAGTGGGGAGATACCGGTGAGAGTCCAGCAGCTTGTAGTTGTAATTATGGAGCTCTCATGCTCAGCCTGATGGCTCTGATTCATCACAGCGTCCTGTTGACTTCACACTCCCTCAACCTCTGCCCTCATCACAAAAAGCAAAGGAATCTGTGTGGAGGGAGGGGCACGGCACATTTATCATGGGAATGGTTGAACAGCTACTCAGACACCAAAGCACCATGTTGTATTCCTTAGACAGTAAATTCGTCAAGCATGGTGGTCCATATATGTAATTCAGCAATTGGTAGGTAGGCAGGGAGGAGGACTGCCAAGGGAGGTTGAGTTTCGGGCCAGCTCTGCCACACAGGAGCTTAGGTTATAGAAGGCCAGAGGGCAGCTTGTAGGAGCCAAGTTTGGACTTTTCTTTCTTTCTTTCTTCCTTTTTCTCTTTTTTAAATTATATTTTTCATTATTTTTATTTTGTTTTGTTTTTCAGGACAGGGTTTCTTTGTATAGCTCTGGTTGTCCTGGAACTCTCTCTGTAGACCAGACTGGCCTCAAACTCAGAGACCCACCTGCCTTTGCCTCCTGAGGGCTGGGATTAAAGGTGTGCGCCACCACTGCCAAGCTTATTTTTTTAATTATTTACAACAATTTTTAAATTTAAACATATTTTATTATATTCTTCCCCTCCCTCAAGTCCTTTCAGATCCTCTCCCACTCCCTACTCAACTCAACTTTAAGTTCTTTCTCAAAAAAACAAACAAAAACCCAATGCCACAATAAAAGACTCAAAACCAAGAAAACAAAACAACACGCCAAAAGACAAAACAAAACAAAAACAAAAAAAAAGCACCAATAACCAAATCAATGTGCCAGCACATGAGCACATGTACATACACAGACACACACTGTGGCGTCCACAGTGGGTCGACTTCTCCTGAACGTGAGGCCCGGCCTGGAGTGGGTAATACACTCAGCTTCACTCCACTGAAGAAAACTGGTTTTCCCTCTCCCAGCAGGTGCAAATGACAGTCCAGTTGTTAACCTTTAGCCTAGTGTCTGGGTTTATAGTCATTCATTATTTTTTAATATAACAAAATAAAATATAATAAGATAAAACAAAAACTATGACATGGAAGGTGGATAAGACACACCAACAGAAGGAAAAGAGCCCAAGAGAAGGCACAAGAAGCAAAGATCCACACATTCGCACACTCAGGAATCCCATAAAAACACTTAACTGGAAGCCGTAATAGATACACAGAGGTCCTGTTGCAGACCTTCAGCTGTGGGTTCTGGGGACCAAACTAGGTCATCAGGATTGTGCAGCAAGCAACTTTTCTTCTGAGCCATTTTGTTGAACTTGGTGTCACTCTGAGGAACCAGCAGCAGTGGATATGGACTGCTGACAAATGCATTGATAACAAACTGATTATGAGACAAATATTAGGCGGTATCCACATCTAATAATATCAAAATTGCCTCCATAGTCCTGGGAAGTACAAGAGGCCTCTCACTCTCTCATAAGCTGTTGTAAACAACAAATGTAGTTAACGTTAACTACATTTGTTAACGTTAATAACAGAAATTATTAAGTTAGTTTCTTTTCTCACTGCTATGATCAAATCCCTGGCAAGATGCGGCTTAGGGCAGGTCTGACCCCACAGTGACCCATTCACGTCTTTCATCTAGGCCATACCTCAAAGCTCACTTCCAACAGGGGACCAAGTAATCCAAACCTACTAGCTTATGGGGAACATTACACACTCAAACCACAACGTCTATAGTAAACAAGAAATGCAATCAAAGAATGTACAGACCAAAATGCATGCTTCACATACAGAGCCCTAAGAGCAATAGAATCAAAGCTTTGGAACCTCCGGCCCTGACTCAGCAGCCATCTAGCACAGCAGCATTCTGTGTGCGCCCTCCTACAAACTTCTAAAAGAAGGCTGGATCTGCAGCAGACATTCACAATTCAATCGCTTTCGCCCTCTCCCCTCCCCCCCCTCTTCTTCTCCCTTTCTCTCTCTCCCTCCCCCTCTCTCTCTGGAAGCTGCCCCCATGCTTTTGGCAGGAAAGAACACAGGAACCAGAGCGGCTCCTTAAAATAATAGGAGCCAAGATAAACCCACTTATCCTGAGAAACAATAGAAATGAAAGGTCTGCTGGGACCAAACTCAACACAGCTGATTAGGATTTCTTCCGTGCTGAGTAGCTGGCCTGGATGTGGGGCTAGGGGTTAGGAGATGAGAGGCTATTTGCTGTTTTATTTGCCATGAATGCTCACCAGAGCAAGCAGCTTATGTTTTAACTCCCGATGCCCTTTCTCCTAAGGAATGATCAGTATTAAGTATCCTCTCTTGGACTACATCTTTGTTTGGTTTTCACATTTTTTCCGATGTAACAGTAAAGGGCTTTATCCTGCAATTAACAAGCCGGACCACCCCCAACTGCTGTAAATCTGTGGGTAATATTCTGGTATATTTTGTGTTGTTTTCAAACCATCTTCAGTAGCATCTCTATCTTTGTATGAAAAGAACCATGTTCTGGACATGTAACCTACATGGACAGGAGCGGGCATCTTAGAAAATGCCAGAAGATGCAGTATTTCCTTCAGAAGGGATGACTAACAAGAGCTGCATATTCTCACGTGTGGGAGTGCACGCGTAGAAGCTGTGTGCATGGATGTGCTGATGCGTATATTGGCCCAATGTTGATATCAGGAGTCTTCTTAGATCGATCAGGCAGGGCTCGCAGCTGGACTCAGAGCTCATCTATTTCCCTGCTCTGGCTATGCAGCCTGCCGAGAGGAACCCCTATGGGGAGCTTTGAATGAGAATGGCCGCCATGCACTCATATGTTAGAATACTTGGCCCTTGGTTGGTGGAAGTGTTTGGGAAGGATTAGGGGGTGTGGCTTTGTTGGAGGAGGTGAATCACTGAGGTCAGGCTTTGAAGTTTTCCAGGGTTCCCTCTCTACCTCCTGCTTGAGAATCAAGATGTGAACTTTCGGCTGTTTCTGCCATCATGGATTTTTAACCCTCCGAAAACACAAGCCAAATTAGACCCAATCCTTTATACACTTCCTTAAGTGTTTTGTCGCAGCAACTGAAAAGGAACTAAGACACTCTGTCTTTGCCTTTCGAGAACTGGAATTGCATGTCAACGGCACTTACGTGAGTGCTGGGGATCCAAAGAGCAGCCCTCACGTTTGTGCTGCAAGCACTTTAGCACTTTAGTCACTGAGCCATCCTCCAGCCCATTCTTTCTCTATCGCTTTATTTTTAATTTGGGAGTCTCACATCATATACTTCGATTATGCTCACCTTCCAATCCGCCCATACTGCTCCCCTCCCCTAGAACCACCCCCTAAAAAAAGTCCATTTGTGTTGTGCGCATATTCATTGGTGTATGGTCAATCTCCTAACGGCCAGCCCTTCAAGGGAAGGTGAGTCTTTCTGCCCCTCTGCCCATCTCCCCCTGCCAGGCACCAGAAGCCAGCAGCTGTGGCGAGCCATGCACCAACACAAAGGGGCACAGCCAGCTCTATCCCCTACCCATTCTTTTTTCTTTTTAAACTTTTTTTCTTATTATTTGTGAGTTTCACATCATGCATCAGAGTCTGGCTCATCACCCTGTCTCCTTATATCCACTCTCTGTCCTTGCAACCTGATCCCCAAAATAAAACACTCAAGCAAGCAAGCAACAACAATAACAAGGCCTGAAGAAACATCTCACCATGGGAGCCACAGCATGTCACACTGTGTCCACACAGCTTTACTTGTGAATGTTCATTGCAATGAGCCATTGGTCTGGTTCAAGGTCTCTGGCTTCTGGGAACACCATTAACATTGGGTCCTAATCAGGACTCCTCCCAGTTATCCTGTTGTTGCCCTGTGTCACGGAAATTCTGTTGCTTTGGAGCATCAGGACTGGCACTTTTATTTGTCCCAACCATTCGAAGATAATACAGATTTTGGGGTGGGCTAATTCAGAACCCTGGATCTGGGCCTGCTCCAAGTCATTCTGAATATAATGCTTCAGGCTTTAGTAGTGACTTTGCTTCATCCCTCCCCTCCCCCTTATCTTTCTTTGTGATTTTAATTCTATGTCACATTATGGTCCATATCCACTCTGTTTTATTACTCAGGTCTCAAACTTCTGACTTAAAAGTTGGGCTCAGGGCTTGAGCATATGAGACCTCAAAGCCTGCCCCACACTTCCTCCACCAAGGTCACACTTACTTTAACAAGGCCACATCTCCCAACATTGCCACTCCCTAAGGGCTAAGCATTCGAACCCACAAGTCTATGGGGAACCTCCTCTTCAAACCACCACACCATACATTTCTTTGAAGTTTGATGTCAACCACAACCTGCAGTAAGATTATCCTGGGATCAGTACACACCCTTCCACAGAGAACTGGGAATTACCAATCTAGAAAGCATATTCCAAACGTCTCCACACTAATTCACACTGCGTCTAGTTCACCAGGGTTCGGTATAACTGCCGTAGTCACCACGGTGTCACCAGCAAGTACGACCTCGCACACCCTTGAGTATCGAGCGCTCTTCACTGAGTTTCTAGGATAGTAACAAAGGGTGCTTCTGCCATTCGCCCACATACCCGAACCAACAATTTTAATTTGTGGACACGATCCCTTCTGTGATATTTGTTTTCCAGCTTTGCAGATATGGCCACACTGAGCACACTGTAAGCCCAATGAACTCTGTAGATTCACTACCTCCCATTAAGCAGCGTTTTCAGTGAGAACACAGTCTGATGGAGACCATAAAAATGCCCTCTAATCCAGCTGCTCTCACCCTGTAGGTTGCGACCCCTTCGGGGTTGAATGATCCTTTCACAAGGGTCGCATATCAGATATCCTGCACATCAGATTTTTGCATTACGATTCAACAATTTTGAAGTAGCCACGAAAATAATTTTATGGCTGGGGATCTCCACAACATGAGGAATTAGGAAGAATTAGGAAGGTTGAGAACCACCACTCTAATCCAAAATTCTTCAAAGTAATGTTAACTAGGGTCTAAAGCGAGACATCTCGGCAGTTAAGAGCATGCACTGCTTTTGCAGGGCTGAGTTCAGTTCCCGGCACCCATGTGCAACAGCTCACAATTGTCATAACTCTAGCTCCTGCAAATCCAACAGTCATTTAAAATTTCAATGGCAAGTAAAATAAACTACAGAAGGCTCAAAAGATTTACTCTCTTCATTACCTTTCAAAATAAGAAGTATAATTGAGGTGAGAGGCCATAAGGATGATTATTATAATATATTCACTTCCTGAACCTTATTTTTTTTTAACTAACTTTTGTTAATCTGTTTGGACTGTTCAAACCCAAAGGGGATTTTAACTAATAAGGCAAAGAGACCTTTAAATAATAAGCATCTCAAGAGATTAGAAGGTCCAGACCAAGGCACTGGAGGGGATCCTGGGTTAGAGTCCTTGTCATTGAGTCCTCAGGTAGGAGAAAGACCAAAAGAGCACCTTTTTTGACTGTCCTTTGTCACAGTTGACAGAACTAAGACAAGCTGCTTTATTATTCACAATTTTCTTCATCAAGGTCTTGCTCTCCTCCTCCCTATCCTGCTCTCCTTCCTGCTCTCCTTCCTCCTCCCTTCCTCCTCTTCCTCATTTTCTGCTTCACACTCAGCAGAATCCTATTTCCTTTCTAACAGCCAAACCTGTTTTATTCTGCAGGGTAATATTCCCATACCTCCTGCATCCCGGTGGAAAAAAAAAAAACTTTTAGGACTGACAGTTGACATCAAAGTGATTCTCATGGAAAGAATTATCCTTCATTTTTTTTGTTCACTGTAGGATTTCTCAAAGCAAATTTATAATAGATAAATAATAAGCAAGCAGGCCAACAATGGAAATGGGGAAAGTTTTAATTCTAAGTATTATTTGAAATGTTGTCATTAAGGAACAGTTTTGGTCAGGCACAAGGTGAGAAGTGACTAGAACTATCTGTAATTTCACAGTAGATACTCTCAGCTTCCCAGCTACTCCACAAACTTCAAAGTGGACTCAGCCCTCAACTGGAAAGTGTGAGGAGGTTGAAAAGGAAAACAGTCTGTTTTTCAAGTTGAAGAAGAAGAAGAAGAAGAAGAAGAAGAAGAAGAAGAAGAAGAAGAAAAGCAGGCAGCCAGGGTCTGTGGAAAGGAGAAAAGTGATAATACCCTGTTTCTCTTTCAGACAGACACCAAAGGATTGTTCACATAATTCTTAGTATATGTTGCATTCTGTAAGTAAACCACAATTTACCAAAGCATAACATGTTTCTGAGTATTAGAAAGTATACAGAGCATGAGTGAGACTAGACAGACTTTTTCTTGAGATAGAGCCTCATGTATCCCAGGCTAGCCTCAAACACACTGTGCAGCTGAAGATGATCTTAAACTTATCCTGTTGCTTCCATTCCCAAGTGCTGGCGTTAAAAGCATGAGCCACCCAAGTCACATATAAAGGCAAACCTGACTTCTCATCAGAAACTCTAAAAGCCAGAAGGGCCTGGACAGACACTAAGAGACCATAGATGTCAGCCCTGACTACTATACTCAGAAAAAAAAAAAAAAAATATATATATATATATATATATATATATATATATTAATTTTTTTTACAATTGATTCACTTTGTATCCCCACTGCAGCCCCCTGCAGACCCCTGCAGCTCCCTGCCTTGACTCCTCCCAGTCCCACTCACCCTCTCTCTTCTCCCTCTATGCCCTTTCCCTAGTCCCCTGAGAGGGGAGGACCTCCTTCCCTTCCATCTGATCCTAACTTATCAGGTCTCATCAAGGCTGGCTGTATCATCTTCCTCTGTGGCCTGGCAAGGCTGCACCCCTCAGCAGGAGGTGATCACAGAGCCTGCCACTGAGTTCACTTGGAAACTGAGCAGCCTATGGGCTTCCTTTGAACAGGGTGTCTAGGTCCTCTCCATGCATGGTCCTTAGTTGGAGTATCAGTCTCTGCAGGCCCCCTGGGCCCAGGTATTTTGGTTCTGTTGTTCTCCTTGTGGAGTTCCTGTCCCCTCCAGATCTCAGCAAAATTTTTAATTACCAAAGAGGGAGAAAACAAGATATTCCATGAAAAAAAAATTTAAACAGTACCTATCCACAAATCAGATGTTACAGAAGATACTAGAAGGAAAATTCCAACTCAAGGAGGTCAACTACACCCAGAAAAACACATGTAATAAATAACCCTACACATCAGCAAAACAAAAAGAAGGGAATCACACACACACACACACACACACACACACACACTAACATCACCACTATCAAAATAACAAGAAGTAACAACTGGTCATTAATATCTCTCAGCATCAACAGCATCAACTCCCCAATAGAAAGCAAAACACCAAAAAGGAGTAGACAGCAGGAAATAATCAAACTCAGGGCTGAAATCAATAAATTAGAAATAAAGAGAATGACACAAAGAATCAATGAAACCAAGAGCTGGTTCTTTAAGAAAATCAACAAGACGGACAAACCCTTAGCCAAACTAACTAAAAGGCAGAGGGAGACTGGAGAGAGCACCCTCTAACTAGACTAGTATCCTAGCAGAGGGAGGAAAACACCAACCCACCCACAAAAATTTTGACCCAAAATTTACCCTGCCTGCAAGATGTGCAGGGATAAAGATAGAGCAGAGATTAAGGGAATTCCCAACCAATACCTTGCCCAGCCAAAGACCCAGCCTATGGGAGAGGGCCAGCCCCTGACACTATGAACCATACACTCCGACCTTGCAGACAGGAGCCTGTCAGAGTTGTCCTCTGAGATGCTGAGACTCACAGCCAAACTTTGGGCGATGAGTAGGGAGTCTTGTGGAAAAGTAGGAGGAAAGAGAAAAGGACCTGGAGGTGACGGGAGCCCCACAAGACCAACAAACCAATTAACCAGGACCCAGAGAGGTTTGCTGAGACTGAAGCAAGGAGCATGCATGAACTGGACCTTGGCCCCTACAAAGATACAGCAGACGGGCAGCTTAGGCTTCATGTGGGTCTTCTAATAAGAAAAGTGGAGTCTGTGTTGGACATGAACTCACTTGCCAGCTTTTTGATCACTTCCACCTGGAGGGGCTGCCTTGTCAGGGGAAGAGGACACGCTCAGTTCTGATGCAACTTGATGAGCTAGGGTAGATGGGAAAGGGAGTTCACCTTTTCTGAGAAAAAGTGGAAGGGGGAGGGAGAGGGAGGGTGGGAGAGGAGGAGGGATGTGGCTACAATAAAAATGGAAAGTAAATAAAAAATATAATAATTTAAAAAGAAAAACAAACAAAGAAACAGAAAAGCAAGAGCCTCCATGCCTGGCTTACCTGGCAGTGAGGACGGAATATTCATGCTAGCCAAGTCCCCAGCCCTGGAGAGCCTGTAGAATGAACATACCAGTGTGACCAGTCCCAAATGAAGGTGCACAACATTTCCTACACTGCCAAAACCTCCATTTCTCCCTCTGGGTCACAGTTCTGACAGCTGTAGGCACACTATTTAGTTGCCTATTTTTGAACTCTATGATAGAGTAATCAATGTATGTACTCTAGGGTATCTGCATGATGTTACTTTGTATCATATTTGAGAGATTCATCCATGTAGCCATGCATAGTCAAGTAATGTCTCCTTCCTTCTCCTTATTGTTTGATATTCCTCTGTATGGACATCATTTGTTGACTCTACAGTTGACAGATATTTGGAGCCTTTCCAGTCCGACTTGAGCTGCACAGTGCATCCAGTGTGTGTATTTGTGTGCACACCGACACTCACTCCCGGCAAGAATCTCCCAAAGCATCAGTTCCGTGTCACTAAACTGTGGTGATGTGTTAAGGTACCAGAAAGAAGTGCATGTAAGCCTTGTGTGTGTGTTTATTGGCCATCCAGACATCCTTTTGTGAAAAGGGTGCATGTTCACGTTACACAGTTATAACGATGTTCTTTCTTTTTCTTTTTTTTTTTTTTAGTTTATGGGGGCGTGGCAAGGGCATGCCACAGTGTATATCTGGAAGTCAGAGGACATCTTTGTGCAATGGGTTTTCTCTTTCCATACGTGGGTTCCAGGGACCAAATTCAGGATGCAGAGCCTATACAGGAAACACTTTACCATTGATCCATCTTACCAGTTTCATCTTTTATCTTTGATTTGTAGGAGTTTCTTCTGAGTTCAACTACTGTGAGGAAACCTTTATTTATCATATATCCTCCCACTCCTAGTTTACTTATTTAGATTTCTTAATCATAGCTTTTAATAAAGCCAACTTCCTTATTTTAATCAGATCTGAAATATCTGTCTTTTCCTATATGGTTAAGTGGTTTTTCTGCATGTTTAAGAAAACCTTGCCTCTAAGGTCATAAAAACATTCCATGTGTTATTATCAATTATTTGGTTTTTTTGATGACAATTATGTTTTATGTTTGTTTTTTCATTCTTTGACAATTTCATAAATGTTTATAATGCCTTTTGTTGATCCCCATCCTCCATCACCCCACTGCAGCCCTGCTTCTCCTCAACAACTCTCCCTCCTACTTCCTTGTTCTGTTTGGTTTAATCTTTTGTGAGCCCCTGAACTTAAACAGGAGTGCTTGCATGAGCACCGGCAGGAAGGTATTCACTGGATCATGGGTTCCAGCAGCTACACCACTGACGAAAATAGGTTACTTACTAAGGCTTAATTAGCTTGACCCATCTACAACTGATATTTGGGCATCACATAAAACAAGTGCCAGAATTATTTTTTTCCATATGGACACACCAATGATCAGTATCATTTACTTAGAATTATTAAACATATCATCTTTTCCCTGCTCTGTTACAATGCCAGCTTTGTCATTCATCAGCTGGCCACAGGGATATGGGACAGTTTCTGGACTAGTTTCTGTTCTATTATACTTCTCCATCTTTGCACCTGTTTGTAATGCTGTTAGCAAAGGAGGATTGCCTATGCGATCCTTTGATGGGCCTGCATATGAGATTAGCCCTTGGCTGACATCCGGGAAATTAGATTCCGGAAAAGTTCCCATTATTTTTTTTTTAATGGGTAAGAGTAGCTCATTGTGCCTAAAATGCTTATATAAGCACATAATTTCTGTTAAAGATTTGCTTTCCTTCTGGGAGCCTGGAGCATAAGTTCATGCCTGGCAGAGAGCCTCCATGAAAAGCCCCCTCCCTAGCTATTAAGTCTTTGGTGAGCTTCTCTGAGAGACATTTCACATGAACTGCTGTAACTCACCAAGAGAATTCAACATACCATGTCTGGCCCCACAGGGAGCACATGGGCAAGGAATTCTGGATGGAAACCTGTCTAAAAAAAAAAAAAGGAAGAACAGCAATTACCTAAAAAGATAGTTAATATCAAATGATGGAGCTGATGCATAGAAACAAGAATGTCCACGTGTCAGTGGTGGAATATAACACAGAAAAGCCATAGGAACACAATTAGTTTCTCAGAAAGAAAAATATAATTTTACTAGACAGTCTAGCAATGACAGCAAGTAAGACCTACTTGCTGATAGGAGGAAAGTTGTGTTCACACAGACTTCTGTATGGCCAGCCATGGCAGCATTCTACAGAGCGCATCAGCCAAGAACTACAAACAGTCCTCATGCCGGTGATAATGAAAACGTAATGCGTCCATGTAATTAAATAGAATTCAGCAGTGAAAAGGAATGAGTTAGTGCTTGGCAGGGCACAAATGACCATCATATCAAAAGTGTGGCACTAAGTAAAACAGGGAGGGAGAGAGCTCAGCTGGCAATGTGGCCTCACAAATCCAAGAACCTGAGTCCTAACCCCAGAACTCACATTCTAAAAGGGGAGCTAGAGAGAGGCAGCAGCAGTTAAGAACACTGGTGGTCCTCCAGAAGACCTGGGTTTGACGCCCATACCAGCTCACAACTGTCTGTAATGCCGACTCCAGGAAATCTGATGAACGTTTCTGGCCTCTGTGAGCAGGAGATGTGTGCACACAGATGCACAGATGTACATGCACTCGGAAAACCCACATGCAAAATTTAAAATAATAATAAAAAAGCCTAGGTGTGCTTGTGCTGAGCAGAGAGGACACTTGACGCCCACTGGCCAGCTGGCCTCCCACTCTTAGTGAGCCCTAGGCCAGGAGAGACCCCGACTTAAAAATAAAGTGGATTTAGCTCCTCTTAGGGGCTCTGTGTGTGGACCATTAGTGCCACCCATGAAGACACTGCTCTCCTGTTGTATGAGTCATCCTAACTGAATAAAACCTTCTGGCAACTCAGATAGATAGATAGATAGATAGATAGATAGATAGATAGATAGATAGATAGATAGATAGATAGATAGA
>NW_026592890.1:3529497-3530758 GCF_907164565.1 Psammomys obesus
AGATAGATAGATAGATAGATAGATAGATAGATAGATAGATAGATAGAGTGGATTATAGTATGGAGCAACAACACTGGAAATGGGCATCTGCCCTACATACACACACACACACACACACACACACACACACACACACACACACACCAAATGTATAAGATTCCATACTACATGGTTACATTTATATGAAATGTCCAAAAAGTGAAAATCCATAGGTTTGCAGATTACTTAGGACTAGATTTGGGAGAGCAATATTATCTGCCAACAAGTCCAGAGGAATTGTTTGGATGGCCAGAAATATTCTAATACTAGATTGTGCTAGCTGTTTCATAGCTATGAATGAACTTGAAGTTTAACTGGATTGTACTCTTACAATGAGTGAGTTTTATGGAAAGTAAAATTTTATCTCTATGAAATTTTGAGAGAACACCACACACAGGTTAGGAGGTAGAAAGGTGAAGAGAAATACGTTGATAATTTATTAATAATTATCAAAGCTGGATGATAAGTATTGGAGTTTTATTATACATTTCCTTCTAATTTTATATATGTTGATATATTTCACAGCAAAATGTTTTTAAAGGAGAGATTAGATTTTCATTGTTCTATAAAGACCTAGCTGATAAACGTTTGACATTAGTTGCTATGCTTACATTTAATTGCTGAGACATTCCATAAATGTGACAGTCTCCAACAGAAAAATGACTGCAAAGATGCAAATGACTGATGGGTTTAGCTGCAGCTATATGAACAGGTTAAGTTCAGTCTATAGCAGTGTAATAAATAATAAACTGGTGCTAAGTAATAAGAAAACTAAAAAATGCTTAGAGGCGACAGTCTACTTCTGCTTTTAGAAGATCCCTCCAGCATTAAAGCTACCCTTCCCTTTTTTAAATACTTAGAGCAGCATATATGAGAGCTATTTTAAGTCCCTTTGGGATGCTGGGTCAACAGACTCTGGCTGTTAATGCCACCCTATAATTTTCTGATTATCAAGCCAGACAAAGTGTATTAAAAAGGAAGAAGATGGCCAGAGAGAAGGCTCAGTGGATGGAGGAGCTTGCTGCCAAGACTGATGATCTGAGTTCAATCCCAGGGACCCACAGACTTAAAGGATAGAATTAGCTTGCACAGGTTGTCCTCTGAGTTCCAAATGTGTGCCATGACATGGCGATAGATAGATAGATAGATAGATAGATAGATAGATAGATAGATACATAGATAGATAGATAGATAGATAGATAGATAGATAGATAGATAGATA
>NW_026592890.1:3530768-3570520 GCF_907164565.1 Psammomys obesus
AGATAGATAGATAGATAGATAGATAGATAGATAGATAGATAGATAGAATGCAGTAAATAGTAACTATTTTTCATGCAGAGGATCTGGGCTTGATTACTAGCACCCACATGGCAACTTACAACTATGACTCTAGTTCCAGAAAATTGGTGTCCTCTTCTGGACTTACAGCCATGGTGTACCTACATGCACATAGGCAAGCCTCCACACATATAGAATATAAATAAATAACAAAAAAGAAGACAGAAATAAGTTATAAATCTATTATATCTTCTGACTTTTAATGAGCAGAAGTTACTGAGGTAGAAAATAGATGATACATTAAAAGCATATATCATTAGAATTTTTGAGAGAGCTTGTTTAAAATATCTCAGTGTCTCACTGTGCCAGATGTACCTGAACATTGCAGATGGCTGAGGAAGAAAATGGATCTGTGGGGTCTGCCGTGGCCCTGACAAGATAGCATTAGGGAAAAGGATACCTCAATTACCATATGTATTTCTGATACAGGATGTGGGGGATGGGCAAAGCTTTCTGGAGAACTTGACAAAGAATCTTTTTAGTGACGGTTGCAAGTGGAACAGGCACCAGGCTTTGTTATCATGTCATATCAGCTGTGTGATGTGACAACCTTCTCATACAGGCTTCTGGGGAGGGCCGCAGAGCAGACGAGGGAGTTGGAGTATACGAAGAGCCCACTTGTTGAAATAAGGTGCTCCCAGGAGACCTGATCACAGCCAGACTGACCTTAACCCACCCAGGAGAGTGGGGCCCCCATGGGCCAGTCAAACCTCCTAACAACACTGTATTGGGAATCCAACTCCCAACACATGAAGGTTAAAGAGCAAATGCCCTGGCATCGCAGGCTGCAAGACCACAGTCGGCTATTGCTCTGCGTGGGAATCTGTAATTGCCCCAACACACTTCCCCAAGGAACTTCCTCTCCTCTACTGCGCATTCCCGGCACCCTCCTTGAACACCAACTGACTGTAAACACTGGAGTTATAAAGTGTTAATCGTTGCGTCTTCACCCGGACACTGTCAGTTTCTAAAAGGGTGTGTGTCTGAAATGATTAAACAGGAGGGACACCACCGGAGGATCATGGGTATGTGCTAGCAACCAGTGTGCACTGTGCTGACTTTGCAATTTTTTAGGCAAATTATCTCTCCTACTTCTCTGTGGTTTTATTTCTAATTTTATTTCTTCTTCCTATTTTTTATGTCTCTTTATAAAACCAGAAACCCTGGTTGATGCCACACACACAGAAAAACCCAGACCAATGCAGACTCATAAACTCCATCTCTCATCCGGGACCTTCTCCTTCTGGGAACCTTCTTTTTCTTTGATCAGCCCAAGTGTCTGCATCACTTCGAGATGTAAAGATGTGGCTTTCTGTGTCTACAAGCCTGCCAGTCAACTGACCTGATAAAGGCATGATCTGTCTTCCGTGGTGGCCTTCTAGCTCTTATACAGAATCACTAAAGAGAAAGTAAAATATTGTTCAGCAAAGACTCATACTTGGTGAAAAGTGAAGCTTGAATTTATTCTACACACCACCATGGCAGCCCCCTGGCAGGAGACCAGACCATGAGGGGGTGACTGGCCAGCATGAGACGGGGAATGAGGGAAAGCTAGCCAAGGACAGAAGCAGAGCGGGGGTAAAGTTCCTCCACACAAGCCCCTGACAGAAGCAAAGCAACTCAACCTCAAAGAAAAGCACTGTTGCACAGGACTCAGTTGTGTTTCGTCTTTCTGTTCTGTCACAGTAGGAAAACGTGTATCATCCAAAGCAGCTTTGGGGGGGGAAGGGCGTGAAGGGCGATGCTAGCTTGGGAAATAAAGAGGTGTTCTGTGGGTTCTGGGGAGCTGGTGGGTTAGCTGGGCATTTCTCATTTGGGGTATACTGTGTAATTTTTACCTTGACGTGGAAAACTTTGTTCCAGGAGGAGGGACATCCAGGAACCAGCAATCAAGGCAAGGCTGGAAACTCCCTGAAGTTCTGGCAGCTCACAGCAAGCAGCCAGGCAGGGGAGTGGCTGAGGCGGCAGGGGAGGCCTTCCTGTAGCCCTTCCTGTCAATGTCAACAGGCCGGGCCAGGCAGAGCCAAAGGCCTGCACCCTGCCCATGAGAAACTGTGACTTAGTCATGAGACATCTATCTCCGAGTCTGAAGTACAGAACGTAAAGGTGCCTTGTAACGTCAGACCGCTTGCTACTCCCTACCCTCCAATGAGGCACACTCCGTGTTCACGTGCTGTTTAACCCAGTGTCATTACTCAGGAAGCCTGACACAAGGAAAGTAAGCTTATCCCCAGCTTGGTCGGTTCCTAGGGACCGTCAGGACTGGACCTGTTGTAGAGCTAACGTTGCCTGACTTAGGAAGAACTCGGCTGTGGCTCCAGTCCTTACCAGGAACACTGTCTTCCGTCTTCCTCTTTTCCCTCTGGGAAAGGACTGCTCATTTGTGGAAGGCTGTGTGGGGTAACCATCCTCTTGGACAAGGGTTAGTATTCTCAGACATTGGCTTGTAGGAGAGGCAGCCATGAGCTCCGGGAGGCACAAATGGCGGAGAAGCTTGGGCTGTGAGAAGGGACCAGGTTCCAGGATGGACTCCACTCCACAGCCTCTTCTGCAGTGTCCTGCCTCCTCCTTCTGCTATCAAGAGTGGAGTGATGAGGAGAGCAGGGAATTGCAGAGAACAAGATCCTGCAAAAGGGCTGGAGAGATGGCTCAGAGGTTAAGTGCTCCAGGAGTTCTTCCAAAGGACCCCGGTTAAGTTCCCAGCACCCACATGGCAGCTCAAGACTGTCTAGAGGATCACATGCACACACACACACACACACACACACAAGCAAATAAATAAAAATTTTAAAAGACTAAGTGAGCCTAAGCATGATACTAAACAAAAGTCCACACTTGCCAGCGTAGGTGCGGAAGGCATTAGCAATAAATGTTTCACTTATAATGAGCAGCAACTGAAATATGGAAGGAAATGATGGCATAGCTGGCTTCTGAGAGGACATGTGGACAAAGCCATAAAGCACACACAGTACCTTTGCAAACAGCTTTAGCTGATCCTGCATAAAGGCCTCGTGTGACCTTTTGTGCTTCTGAGCAACTTCAATTACAGGAACATCAGAGAAGGTGGCCAAAACCATGCACTATAAATTCCGTTGTTGTCTTCCCATTGCTGTGAATCAGTGCAGGAAAATCTGTGCATGCCTCATGTGCAGACTCTAGGATCTTACTGGCTTTACATAAAGGCATATTAAGCCAGCACTAACAACTACAGGTAGCCCCTGAAGCCTTCTCTGAGGAATTATGAGGTGTATGTTCCTAAATGGGCCATTTTCAACCATACAAAATCCAGTGGTTTCAACAAGGTTCATCCCAGCTGACTAATATGCCAAACCATTTTCCCTTAAGATCTGAGGATTGTGCCATGTTAAATGGTCATCATTATTACATCCCATGGACCTCAGGTGGGCATGACGGCACAGACATGTAATCTCAGCACACAGGAGGACCATGTGTGTGCATGCGTGCGCACACACACACACACACACATATTATGTATAATATATATGATAAAATTTGTGAGCACTTTATGCTCATGTTTATCTTTATGTATGTTTGGAATTTTAAATTCTAAATTGGCTCTTACAGGAAATATTCTTTTATCAGGAATTTTAAAAGATTTCTCTCCACTATATCACTTGGGTCATCTGATTGCTATCAAGGGAAGTAATTTCCTTTAGAAGTTTATTCCACTGCAAAAAAGAGCTTTTCCCAGGCCTTGTCTAGAATGTATATCAAGGTGCTATCTTCAGAGCAGTGTAAGAGTGATGGCCAGCAATGACCCTGTTGAGAGAGCAGAGACAGAAAGGAACTCTGAATGAAGTGAGCAACATCAGAATAACGTAAAAAGCTATCTCTAAATATACACCTTTGGTCCATCCCCCGAGATCTAATTCATACGGATGTGATTAGTGACCATCTGTCTCTCTTCACCATGTCTGCCAGAATGCTGGGGCCAGGTAAGAAGCCCACCCCACCCCAGAGCACCCTGGCAGATGGCAAAAGTGCGGGCTGCATGTATACCAAACCCACTCCTGGCCTCACCTGAGCTCCTCACTCAGTCTCCATCTGTGTTCTTATTTTTGTCTTGATTAACCATATGCTCCTAGGCCGGCCTGGGTTCTGTTCTGTGGGAAGACTGTAGGTGATCAGTAAATCACAATGGAAGGCAGAGATCTCTTAAACATTACATCCTTGCTGTGACTCTTTCCTCTCCTTCAGAATTTAAGTCTAAGCCCTCAGCTCCCATCAGCCCTCCTTGCTGGAGATGGTCTCATGATCATACTGACACTCAGCAAACTAGCTACCAACTATCACTTCCAGGGTACTTGGTCTGCCTTTGCCTCCAATCTTTTCCCTTCTCTCCCCTCCCTTCAGCTCCCCTTCCCTTTTCTCCCTTTGCCTCTTCTCCCCTTCCCTCTCTGTCTGTCTGTCTCCCTCTGTCTCTCTCTCTCTTTATGCCTTCTAAATAAAGAATACTTATCTTGCTTACTGTAAAGGAAGAAAGAGGGAAATGAAGAGGTAGAGAGAAGAGAGAGAGGAGAAGGGAGATTAGGGGGAGGATAAACAGGGACAGTGTAAGTGGCTTGATTTGGGGCAGTCATGTCTCTGGCCTCAGACAATGTTAGTATTAATTATGAGACATGAGTAGAATATGCATGTATACACTGTGCATGGGCTGGGAATGTGACTCATTGGCAGGATGATATGTCTATCATGTGAAGGACCTGGACTTCATTTCCAGTACTGAAAAAAACAAACAAAGAAAAAAACAAAACAAAACAAAAAAACAACCCTACATTATTATGTTATACAATAAAATAGAATTATCTTAAGCTACAATCTTTTTTTATTGTATTCTTCTGTCTCCTTTGTGGATAAATAATTTTGTTCATTTGAACTAAATATGAGAGGCTGTCTGTGATGGTTAAAGCAGAAATATGATGGTCAATAAAAGAAAAAAGAATGAGAAGAAGGAAAGGGAATTATTAACAAGCTTGCCGAAAAGAAAAAATAAAAAAGATTTGCCTGTATTGCAGAATGCAGCATTTTAAAATGAAGACTATGTTCATGGGAATATTAATACAGTCATTTTGGTAAACTTCAAAAGGATTTAAGATCTAAAGAAACTGCCTTTTGCTTCCGCTGTAAACCATCCCACGTGAGAGACACCACCCCTGGCCTCTAACTGCAAGCTGCCCCAGAAACTCACTGTTTCCACCGCCCCCAGTTAGTTCCAGGACAGGGGCGGGGTGCAGCGGGGACTATGGCAGGAAGCTTCCAGATCTTTCCCGAAGGATATGACATTTCACAGGTTTAGAGGTTTATGCTCCCCAGACTTTAACACAGAAACAAAAATCCTCACAAAGAAAAGAGGGGTCGGCTAGAGTTAGAGGAGACAAGAGTGGCGATGGCCTTGCTGTACATTTAGAATGCCCTTGGGATTATTTACCGGGCTCTAACCAGGCCTTGGCATAAAGAATCCTGACTCCGCCTGGAGGGGGTGAGCCCAGTGGAGGTTCCACAGCCTTGAAAGCAAAGGCAGCTTCCGCAAGCCCTTGGATTTGAAGTCTGATAAACCCGGCTCCTCACCCTACCTGTTTGCACAGAACACATCTCTAGGCCGGGCGCGGAAAAGAAGAAATAAAGCCGGAATACAGTTCCACTCCAAGAGGCGGGAGCCCCTGCTGGCCTCCTCCCGAAGGTCTTCTCAAACAGACCATGTCCACTAACGCCATTCATTTCTCACCATCTGATTTTACTTGCTGAGTTCTCCTTAAGATCGTTCCATAGCACAGCGCGGCAAAGCTGAGTAATAGTCCGCCATCTCTGTGTACGTATACATACGTGCATTTATAATTTCATTTAGCTATCCATCTGGCCCTTTCGGCTATTGTAAATAAGGAACAACAGTGTTATAAATATTGACGGGCTATTAATTTTAAAACCATGGGTTTCCCCCACACACACACTTTTGGGTGCATGCATGCTTATGGCAAATTGGTACAATATAGCCCATAGATTATAGCATCTACAAAAAAGAGGCTTCGTATCATAGTTTGATTGTCCCTGACTGAGAGGGGGTAAAGTGACAGAATTGTACAGCAGTTACAGGGCTCTGGTTTCTTCATAGTAAAGCCAGTCTAGGGAGCTCATTATGTCGGTGAGACTAAGGATGAGTGAGGTGGATACATGGGTCTAACCATAAAGACATACGCTTAAATGAACATCGCAGAAACACCAGGACCACATCCGAAAGCAGATCTCAGAAGGGGACAGGCTGCATTACCTGACCAAAAAAGCTGGCTAGCAATCCATAAAATGTTACCATCTATGAAAATCAAGAGAGACACTTCAAAATAACCAATTGCTCAAAGACAAAAATGGCAAAAAAAAAAAAAAAAATGAAGCACTTTGTATGATAATAAGAAATATTATAAAATTGTTTCATAAGAAACACTTCCTGTTGCTGCATATTAGGGGGAGCTGAGCACACATCTACATACATGTAGATGTATGTATGAGTACATGCTAGCTATGTTCTGTCAGCTCGACACAAGCTGCAGACCTCATTTGACAAATTCCCTCCATAAGCTGCGCTGCAGGCGAGTCTGAACGGCATCTTCTTAATCAGTGATGGGTGTGGGAGGTCCCCAGCCTGTTGCGGGTGACATCATCCTTGGACTGGTGGGTCTGGGTTCTATAAGGAAGCAGGCTGAGCAAGTCTGGGGAGCAAGCCAGAAGGCAGCACCCTTCTCTGGGCTCTGCAGCAGCTCCTGCCTCCAGATCAGTGCCTGCTTTAGGCTCCTGCCTTGGCTTCCCCTAAGGAACTTTGAATCATGATATGTAACCCAAGTAAACCCTTTCCTGCCCATAGTGCTTTTGGTCGAGGTGTTTCTTTACAGCTACAGTAACCCTAACCAAGATAATTTTATATATAGGCACAATGAATATTTTTGAAAAGGTTAAAAATTTGACAAAACTGAGTGTCCTAGTTTCTTTCTGTTGGTGTGATAAAAACGGTGACCACAAGCAACTTTGGAGAAGACTAGACTTCTCTGGCTTACAAACAACTCCAGGTCACAGTTGGTCACTGAGGGGAATCAAGGCAGGAACCTGAAAGCAGGAACTTCAGGGCAGGACTTGAAGGCAGTCTGCTCGCTATTCCAGACCGCGCTACCCCTGACCAAGAAGCTCACTTACAGCCAAAGCAGTGTGGCAGGAACCATGGAGGATGCGGCCTGCTAGCTGGAGGCAGGCTTGTGATCAGCTAGTTTTTCACAGAATCCGGGAACACCTGTGCAGGGAACAGCCGCTCAGGGTGGGCGAGGCCCTGCTTCATCAGTTAACAATCAAGACACCCCTCCACACACCAATCTGATGGAGGCAACTCCTCAGTTGATGCTCTCCTTTCAGACAACTCTAGGTTGTGTCAAGTTGACAGTTAGAGCTAACCATAGCACCGAGGAAGGCAAAAGAAACCAGGTAATAAATGATCACTACAGGGATCTAGAGAGATGGCTCAGATCTTTGGCTACTTTTCCAAAAAAACCCATGCTTGATTCCTAGCACCCATATGTGGTTCATATCCACATGTAACTAGTTCCAGGACATACAATGCCCTCTTCTAGACATGCATACAGATATTCATACAAGCAAAACACCCAGACAACATTAAAAAAATTAAAGAAAAAAAAATCATTACAAAGAATGAAAAGAAGACCTAACTACAGATCTTACCAACATTTAAAAATATTTAACAATGGGCTTGTGAGATGGCTCAGCAAGTAAAGGCATTCGCTGTGCAAGGCTGGGGCCCTGAACTCAACCCCCAGAACCCACATAAAGGCAGAGGAGGGAACCCACCTCGCTGGCACTCCTCTGACTTCCACACACATGCCTCTGCATGCTTGCACCCGACAACCACACAGGATAAACACACATAACAAAAGAGATAAAATATCCATAACAAAGGGATGTTGTGTACAACTTTACACCAATAATGTTGAAAACATGTGAAATGGAGAAATTCCTGGCAAAATATCTTTTAAAAGTCGTTTAGTGAAAACATAGAATCCAAATAGTACCGTATCGTTTAAGGAAATTCAAAATAGTTTAAATTTGTCTGCCAAGAACTCTTCTCTGATATATTCTATCAAGCACTAAATGAAGAAATAGTTCTAGTCACACGCTCCCTGGTACAAAAGAAGAGACAATTCTTAGCTCATTTTATGAACTCAGTGACACCGAACCAAAACCTGATGAAGTCTCAGGTAACTTACCAATATTCCTCATAAGCATAGAGTTGAAATTTTAAGTAAACTGTTAGAATAAGAAATCTAGAAATATCCAGACAATGGTGGCACAGGCCGTTAAGCACTCGAGAGGCACAGGCAGGGGGATCTCTGTGAGTCTGAGGCCAGCCTGGTCTACAGAGCTAGTTTCAGGACAGCCAGGGCCACACAGAGAAACCCTGTATTGAAACAAAACAAAACAACATCAAAAAAAAAAAAAAAAAAGAAAGAAAAAAAGAAAAAAGAAAAGAAAAGAAATAAATAAAGAAATACATAAAACAAAATGTGGATTATTTCAGGAGCATAAGATTCACTTTTCATCTGGAAATCTATCAGCAGGATGCTTCCCCAAGATAAAAGGATAAAAACCCTGGTATTTTCCTTCAGATCAGCAAGCAATGCGCTTCATTGTCAATAGCCATCTCACTGAGCGCAGAAGCAGTTTTTATAAAATTCAAGACCCATTCAAATGAGGGGAGGAGGAGCACTGCTTCAGCGCTAGGCGCTGAGGGAAATTACCGCAGTTAGTGTGGAGTCCTGAGTACGGAGACTGGGAACAAGGCAAAGTAACCCAGCAAGCAGCACACTCCTGAATGCCCCGCCCAGCACAGCACATCAACAAAAGGGAGGTTATTGAGCTTGGAAAAGAAGCTGCTGTCATACATAGATTACATGGCTGCACGTGAGAAAGAGCTTGAAATAGTCTACAGAAAGCTTTATTAAAAGGTTTATTAAAAAGAAAGTAGATTCATAACCAAACCATCGGCAGAGTGCAGGGAATCATATGAAAGAAGGGAGTGTTAGTAAGACCTGGAGAGGACAGGAGCGCCACAAGGACCAAATATACCAGGGCACAGGGGTCTTTCACGAGACTGTTCCTCCAACCAAGGACCATGTAAGGATATAACCTAGAACCCCTGCTCGGATATAGCCCATGGTAGCTCAGTGTCCAAATGGGTTCTCTAATAAGGGGAACAGGGACTGTCTCTGACAAGAACTCAATAGCGAGCTCTTCCACTCCCCTCCCACGAGGGAAGCGCAGCCTGGCTAGACCACAGAAGAGGACATTGCAGCCAGTCCTGAGGAGACTTGATAAGCTAGGGTCAGATGGAGGGGGAGGAGGGCCTCCCCTGTTAGTGGACTTGGAAAGGGGCAGGAAGAAGATGAGGGAGGGAGGGTGGGATTGGGAGGAAATGAGGGAGGGGGCTATGGCTGGGATACAAAGTAAATAACCTGTGATTAATATAAAAAATAAAAAATTAAAATAAAAAAAGAAAAGAAAAGCAGACGCAAGCTAAATATGTAAAAACCAATCGGACATATCTACAGCAAGCAAATGAAAAATAAAATCTTCCCAATGCAACTTCAATAACATCAAATGTTTAGGTACCTAGGAACAAGCCCCGTGGACAATACACAGAAGTTTATGATGAAGATTGCAAATATGACAAAGGAAATTAAGGTCATTTTAAATACCAACACAGATGACAAGGCTCATGGGTCAGACAAACAATGAGATACCAGTTTCTCCAATACTGTCAACACGTTCAGTACAATCCCAATCAAAGATCTTCAAACTGATTTATAGTCTCAGTTTAAGGTTAAAAAAAAAAAAAGGCCTGCCAGGTTAGATATTTATTTTACAGTTTCCATTGTTGTTGTTATTGATTGGTGGAAATAATTAATGAGGTGACCCTCAAATATAAATATGCAAATACAAGTCATTCCATTGATGGGTATAATACTAAAGGAGGAGGAGGGAAAGAAAGCAGAGGGAGGGGGAGAAGGAGGAGAAGCTGAAGGAGATAGGCATCTCAGAGCCAACACATCCAAGCTAGATAGTGTGGTTTTGGAGCAAATGAATTTCTCTATGACTTCACAGTAGAAGAATACTTTTTCAGACAGAGCTTTCTTGTGAAGCTGCAAACTGGTACACCATTCTGGGAAGAGTTTTGTGATGTTTTATCAAGCTAAACCTACCTGTTTCCAGTTTCTGAACAATTCCACTTCTGGGTATAAAGTGAGCCACAGGAGTGCGTTAATCAAAATAGTCCAAAGGTGTAAACTACCCAAATGGGCACCAAAAGTTAGTAGACTTTTGTAGAAGGTTAATAGACAGAGTCCATGTCATGGTCTGCCTAGTCGGTATTGGTATATGAAACGTGAGTGAGTCTTATGAGGAGTCCATATGGCATGGTTCCAGTGCATTCCATGTATATGGAATAGATAGATAAATTTTTCAAGACAGGGTTTCTCTGTGTAGCCCTGGCTGTCCTGTAACCCACTCTGTAGACCAGGCTGGCCTCAAACTCACAGAGATCTGCCTGCGTCTGTTTCCCAAGTGCTGGGATAAAGGTGTTGTGATGGTTTGAGTAGGTTTGCCTCCCATACACTCACGTGTTTGAATGCTTGACCCACAGGGAGTGGCACTATTAGGGGGTGTGGTCTTGATGGCGTGGGTGCGGCCTTGGCCGGGGGAAGTGTGTCACTGTGGGAGTGGGCTTTGAGGTTTCCTATGTTCAAGCTCCACCCAGTCTCTTCCTCTCTGCCTTTGGATCGAGACGTAGAGCTCTTGGCTCCTCCAGCACCATGTCTGCCTGTGTACTTCCCGCCATGGTGATAATGGGCGAACCCTCTGAAATGGTAAGCCCGCCCCAGTTAAATGGGTTCTTTAATATAATATTTTATAAGTGTTTCCTTGGTCACGGTATCTTTTTATAGCAATGAAACGCTAACTAAGACAGATGTGCACCACCCACTTTATATTTAAAAATTAGTAAAATGAACTCAAGGTAGCAAACATGAGACTAATGACTAATGATTGGTGACGTGGCTGACCAAGGGGACAGAGGCACAGCCCACTGGGGTCATATGGTTTAACTTTCATGCAGGTTAGGGAGGTGATGAAATATGCAGTCAGAAGTTTTCATGGCACATAAAAGCCATATTCACTGCCTGTCAGCCATTTCTTGCTCAGTTCCCTTCCTCTCTCACTCTGGGCATCATGGTGCACACTTTTAATATCAGCACTCTGGAGTCAGAGGCAGGCAGGTTTCTGTGAGTTGGAGGCCAGCCTGGTCTACATAGGGAGTTCCAGGCCATAGTGAGACCCTGTCAAACAAACAAACAAAACGTCAAATGTCTCAAAAAAGAAAACTGATGCCCAGCATTGGAGCTTATTTCTCTGAATTCTTTTTCTTCTGAATCTTTTCTCTGAATCCTTTTGAATCTGAACAAGTCACTCTTCCTCTGTTTTTCTCTCAACCACAACAAAAAAAGATAGCCCAGAGACCAACGTCATCTCAGAACAACATAAATGACAACTTTTTGTTTCCTTTAGTATTCAATTAATTACAACAAACAGGTAACTTACACGGTCAAATGCTGCATTTCTCTTCAAGCCTCATTTTAATCTGTGGCAAAGGTACAACCGTCCCCATTTTAAATAAAGAAAACCTGGGTACACAGAAGTCAGGTAGCCTGCTCCACACCAAACGTTAGTAGGAGCCTTAGTGTTTTCACCCATCTGTTGTTTTAGAGCTCTTTTCTTCCTCAGCATTTATTTTTAAGCGTGCGCGCATCATGACAACTGCAGTGCCCGTGGAGGCCAGAAGAGGGCGTCAGATCCCCTATAGCTAGAGTTAGAGGTGGTTGTCAGCTGACCAACATGGGGGCAGGGAACCAAATTCGGTTCTCATTCTCAACAGTACACGTCCTTTTATGTACATTTGGTGTTTGGCATACATATATATATATATATGTATATGTGTGTGTGCGCGCGCGTGTGAGTCCGATCCATTGGAATCTGAGTTACTGAAAGACCAGCAGTTGTGAGCTGCTTTGTGGGTGCTGGGAATTGAACCAGGGTCCTCTGGAAGAGCAGCCAATGCTGTTAACCGCCGAGCCATTTCTCCAGCAACAGTACACGTTCTTAACTGCTAAGCCATCTCTCCAGCCCCGAGTCTAGAGTTTTTAATAAAAATTATAAAACAACACATGAGTAGAAAATGATACATCCATAATTAGACTAGTGATATTATACAGATGGGATATTTTCTGAGCCTGAAAGAAGTTATACATAGCTACCAGTTTTGATATGATTGAAATACTTTTGCCCTCTAATTGTCAGCTGCCCAAATGTATCCTGAACCTTCGTAAATTCCATTAAAACGGAAAATGTCGAACACTAGAGGTCGCCCTTCTAGTGGCGGGCTTACGGGTCTGTTGCCTTTTACAAGACCAAGTGGGCCAAGTGTTGGAGGCAGACATCAGTGTGACCAGCAGGTGGCACTAGAAGTCCAAAGATCCAGCGGTTGCTGCCTCAGCTGAACAGTTCTGACAATAGCTTACGTCCCTCAGAGCAGGCTGGCTGTGCTCTATTCTATTTAGTTGTCAACAGAGTCTACCCAAATACCACACACACAACTCATCCGTCCTCTGGAAAAAAAAATCAAAACAAAATAAAACAGGTTGCTTAAAATAACAAGCTAAAGAGGATGTGCGAGGGACCTAGCTGACAAACAGCTCAGACCAAGTTTCAGGCTCCTTCCTGTAGGACATTCACCAAAACTCTTGACACACCTGGGATCAGGAAAGTGATGAGACCCCAGGGTTCCAGGGTCTTTCTCTCTGGGAAACTGGGCTGCTGCTCTCATCCCAGCTCTATGGGCAATTCAGGAGGTCCACGCCGGGCAGGTTAGACCCGGGTGTGTGGAGAGAACCCATAGCATGCTCATGGCTTTCTGTATTACATGAGCCCTAGGAGGCTTGCTGGGGTCCCAGGCATCTGTCCTACTGCTTACCTCAGCGTTCCCACGCCTGCATACCCGAGGCCTGCGGCTGCCAGGCTGACTTCTTGCCTCAGGAACTCAGCTTGATTTATCCATTTGTCGCTGTGACCTACAGGAGGCATGCACTAAGCTCCATCATCGACAGCCTGATGCTCATCGTGAGTCTCTGCGTCCAGGAGCGAAATCCCACCCACTAAGGGCGAGCGTGAAGAAAACGCTCAGGTCTTCCTATGGTGAGTGCTGGAATAGCTAAGACATTCCAGTGGTACAGACCCTATTATGAAGACAAATGTTCCCTGGGAGAGACCTTGTTACGTCAGGGCTGCTTGTAGGGAATGTGGTGGAGGGACTCTCCCGCAGAAAAGCCATGTACTGGGGATAGTTATAATGAAACATAATGATGCAACGTAGTCGGGCGGAGGGAGTGGCATGGTAGACCCATGCCAAGGTATGCCCCTGAGGAGTTGCCCCACAAAACAGATCTGGTATGAGAAGGTTTATTGAGGGAAAGGAGGAGTGAGGGCCTGGAGAAAGGGGGAGGGGTAGAGAGGCAATGAGGGAGCCAAGAGGGCAAAGAGAAGGGCAGAAAGGGACACAGAGAGAGGAACCCTCAGAAAAAGAGTACAGAAACAGAGAGAGAGAGCTGGGGTTGTGGCTGGTTCTTTAATTGGGGGGGCTCACACACACCTGAGCACCTGGTGGTGGCAGGCGATAACTTGAGGTGTTGCTAGGTCCCTGAGGGCAGGCGTCTGACTCACCTGTCTGCTGACGATAGTAGATAGTAGTCAGGTATTTGGATGAATGCCAGCACTTGGGAGGCGTCAGCAGGTGGGTCTCTGTGAGTTCAAGGCCAGCCTGGTCTACAGAACCAGTTGCAGAATGGCCAGGACTACACGGAAAAAAAAAAAAAAAAAAACTGTCTCGAAAAGCAAAAAATAAATAAATAAAGAGAGTGAGACCCACCTGCATTTGTGTGTGTGTGTGTGTGTGTGTGTGTGTGTGTGTGCGCGCACTTGTGCATGTATATGGAGGGGGCGGGGACAAACGTCAGCTGTCATTCAGGAGTGTTCCACTTTGATTCTGAGATAGGGTCTGATAGGCCGGGACGTCACCAACCCGTTCAGGTGGGCTGGCCCAGGCATCCCAGGAATCCTCTATTGTCAGAGCCAGAGTTAACCTGTGAGCCCGATTGCCCAAGAACAGATGCTTCCTGGAATGTTGGGGGCTGTGGTTCCTGGGAAATGACAAGTCGCATGTTTTCACTCCCCTAAGCGAGCTTGTTTGCAGCAGATGTGCTTGATCGCATGTGGCGGGAGGGACACAGTCAGGAAATGAGGTAGGATGTGCTCTTGCTCCTAACTGGACCTGGTGGAAAATATGATGGCTGTGAGATTTTGACTTTTTAAGCCTCTGCAAAATGTGACTCATGGCCATTTCCTGGAAACCCAGGAGTGGACTTGGCCAGAGTCCATCATCCAGGCTGGTATTTAATTAAAGCTTGTTTCAGATTTGGCTCAAATTTGTGGAATTGGTCTTTCTCTCTCAATTTCCAGGATTAACACTATCTCTGCCTCCCCAACTCTGGGATTACAAGTATGTACCAAAACACTCAGTTTTTTACGTGTGTTCTGAGGAGCAGGCTCCTCTTAAGTAAATCAGATGTCTGCAAATGAAGTAAGCAATAAATTGTCTCTTAGACAATGACATAAAATTGTCACATGACTTAGTCAACTGTCAGAAATGAAATAAAAACTTAAGATGTCTGAAAGCCACCCCCGCCAAGCCTCAGCAAGTCTTGACGACATCCCTTTGTTCTATGTCTTATTAACAATTTTATTTTTATTTTATGGTGCCAGGGACTGGTCCCAGACCCCCATGCCATACTAAGCTTTCCCTCTGCCCCCTCAGCCGTGCTCCCAGCATGCCACTGATGTCATCATTCTCTTTCCCTTCTTACCATTTAGTTGCAGGGGACAAAACTTCCCTTACAGAAAATCAAAAGCAGCCAGTGAAACTTCTGATCCTCTCACTCTGTGGAGCCTTCCCGTTCATCTAAATACAAGCTACTAGAATCTTTAAGCATCTGAGGATACAAGTCTTTTGTAGTCATCCTGAGAAGGAATTTCGTGCCTTAGGACTTGGGCTTTCCACAATCTCCATAACTGTGTGATGGGCTTAAAGAAATTTCTTTATTTTTTCGTGGCTTCAGAGATTTCAGGCCACTATCCTGGGTGCCCTGAATCTGGGCCTGTGGTGAGATGATGCCATGGCTACAGGAGCCTGTGGCACAAGAATCAGCTCACCTCACCGTAGCCCGGAAGCCAAGAGGTAGAGAAGGGAGCCACACCTAACCTGGGCAAGCAAGCCTCAGTGATTGGCTTCCCCAGCTGTGTGCCATCTCCTATTTCTGCCATGACTCAAAATATGACCGCCTGTTGGGAAAGCAGCACCCAACATGCAAGCCTACAGGGCACAGCTTACATGCAAATCCCAATGGCAGTGCACAGAACATGTCCATAGCAGTGAGTCGGCCTTTTCAATTCAGCACTCATCACTGTTGCTGCCTCGCTTGAGTCACTTGCAGTATGTTCTAGATACATACAGGCTCCTCATTGGATTCTAAGTTACACTTAGAATGCTGTTACAGAGACCACACCCTTTGGCTGCAGGACACAAAGAAATTAATCTCACACTGATTGGGCAGATCCTCCCTGCTGTCCCGCTTTCAAAGTGCAGGGAGGTGTTGCCTTGGGGAAAAGACGTCAGTAACGTTACCCACCCCGGACCCCTGCGTGCTATAGTACCAGGCTGTCCCGTAAGATATGTCCACTGACGAAATAGTGGCACAACTGTTATGGGGTACTAACCACCTTCCAATTGGATTTAAGACAGTGGGAGCAGGGCCCACAAAGACATGAGGGACTTAATAAGAAATTTGCAGTTAGAGAAACAAAGCCACCAAACAGCTTCCTGTTCATTTATTCTCCTTTGTTTTCAACTCTATAATGAGACAATATCTAGAACAAAGCAGTTTTGTATGATTCTGCAAGTTGCTTTTGTGTTTGTTTGTTTGGTTGGTTGGTTGGTTGGTTTGGTTTGGTTTTTCAAGACATGGTTTCTCTGTATAGCCCTGGCTGTCCTAGAACTTGCTCTGTAGAATAGACTGGCCTCAATCTCACAGATTTACCTGCCTCTGCCCCCCAAGTGCTAGCATTGAAGGGGTGTGGCTCCACTGCTCCCTGCTGACTATCTAGTTTCTGCTGGTCCACAACACTTAGTCGCTTCTTAACACTTAGTTGCTTCAACAAAGTCAACTGTTCTAGGTACTCAAAACAGAGCAGACAAACAAAACAATTTGCATATTTTGACCTGAAATTATTTACAAATGGAGAAACAAGCCTCTAAGGAGACATAGCTGCTGTGTGACACAACTGGGACCATAGAGGAGGACGCGTTTGCTGTTAATTAGACAAGAAAATGACTGCACACACAATCGTGTCTCAGCCTGCACTGAAAGAGCTGAGGGTTTACAAGCCGTCCAAGCTGGCAGGGCGCTCGGCGCGGTGATTTCATTTCATGTGCATGGGTATTCTTCCTGTGTGTGTGTGTGCAGTTATGAGCCACCACGTGGGTTGCTGGGAGTTGAACCCAGGTCCTCTGGAAGAGCAGCCAGTGCTCCTAACCACTGAGTCATCTCTCCAGCCTCTTCATACAGTATTTACAAAGCAAACAGAATTCAGCAAGCATGGTGCAGTGGGGAACTCACGAGCAGCCTGGTGGTTTTTTGTTTTGTTTGTTTTTGTTTTAACGTAAAGTGTCACAAGAGAAAGATCCTAAGTTGGTGCAACACACAGCGCATGCAAGCGGATGTAGACCATCACTGACATGCGGCCATTTACGAAAAAGGTTGTGGCTGTGCAAAACACTATAAAAACCTGCAAGCCTACTCCAGGGGACTTCATATTATATGAAGTCTTCATGTTCATAGACTTCGTTTCTTATTATAGTTCCTTTGAATTCCAGTTGGAGCCCATCTCAGCTTCTTTAACAAATTACTCCAGTTAGGGTTTTTTCCTTCAGAAACAGTCATATCCTTCACGTAGGAAACAGGAGAAAACTAAAGCCAGCCAGTCACACTCCTATCCCTTTCCCGTGATAGAAAAAGTTTTGAAGCTGGGCATGGTGGTACACGCCTGAAATCCCAGCACTCTGGGGAGCAGAGGCAGGCAGATCTCTGTGACTTTGGGGCCAGCTTGATCTACAACGTGAGTCTAGGACAACCAAGGTTACACACAGGTTACCATGTTGAAAAACAAAAAGTTTTGAAATGCCATGGACAGAGAGGAACTCTCCCAGAAGGCCATGTATCTCCTTCAAGGGGGATTCCTCAAAGTCTTAGACCACAAGTCTGCCAGAAATTTTCAGAGAAACTGGTGACCTCCCTAGTGACCTCTCTCAGGAGAGCAAGGGTGGGGTCGCAGGCCCTGCAGGCCCAGAGCCGGGAGCGAGTGGTTGTACTCCTGACAATCTCAAGATGCTTCAACCCCACTCTTGCTCTGAGCTGGCTCCCCTGCCCCATGGTTTCCCACACCATATCATCATGGTTTTCATAAAACTCCGAACAGCCGCTAGTTTTGTCTTTTCCATAGGATCACTAGACTATGGTGTTTAGACCTTCGTTCTGCTTCAAGTTAGAAAACTGCAGGTGGAGTGGCACAGCCTTTAGTCCTAGCACCCTAGAGCCAAAGGCAGAGAGGTAGGTGGATCTCTATGAGTTTAGTCCAGCCTGATCTACACCGGGAGTTCCACGCTAACAAGAGCAACATAGTAGAATCCTGTCTCAGAAAAAAATAATAATTTCAGCTGGAGAGATGGCTCAATGGTTAAGAGTGCTGGCTGCTCTTCCAGTGGACCCGGGTTCTATCCCCAGCATCTACACGCTGTCTGTGTGGTGGCTCACAACTGTCTGTAGCTCTAGTTCCAGGGGATCTTACCCTCACACACGAACATCCAGGCAAAACATAAACTCACATACAATTTTAAAACAAACTAAGTTGGAGTCATTCAGTCCTTTTGAGTTTTGAAAAACCACAGGTAGGCCACATACCCAAAGGACTCTATTTCCTGCTGCACACACTCATCCATGTCGGCTGTCTGGTTGCCAGGCCCCGAGTACTTAAACAGAGTAGGAAGCGAATGGCTGGAGGAGGCTGTTCACCTCCCCGCGCACAGGAAGCAGCACAGCTGTTCACTCCAAGGAGGCAGGAAGCACAGCCGTAAGCAGCTCTAACAGGTGTGGGCACACTCAGCAAGGATGCCCATCCCCGCTCGGATTGTGTCAGCCCGCGATGAGGAAAGCTGAGCTTGCACACTAGCCACATGAGGATCATTGAAGCCTGCAATGTGGTTGTTCTTCATAAATACTTCCATTAAAAAGCAACGTCCCAACCGCATTTTCATAAAGTTCCCTAGGCAAAAAAATTTTGCCAGAGGATCTCTTCATGTATCAAGGATTTTAAACCGTCTGCTATCACATCCCCTATCCCCATTTGTCACAGTTAGGGTAAAGAGACGCCATGACCACGGCAACTCTAATAATGGGGGCTGGCCTATGGTTGCCCAGGTTTAGTCCACTGTCATCATGGTGGGACACGGCAGTAAGCAGGCAGACATGGCGCTGGAGAAGGAGCTAAGAGTGCTACATCCTGACCGCACAGCAGGAGACTGTGTGTCACACTGGGTGGAGCCTGAGCATAGGAGACCTCAAGGTGGGGCTGGCCCCACAGTGACACACTTCCTCCAATAAAGCCACACCTCCCAGTAGCACCATTCCCTGTGGGCCTGTGAGGGCCAATTACACTCAAAATTACCATACTGTGTTGGGGACAGAGAAGCAAACAATGAAGATTGACAGAGTCTTTATGGCAGGAGCGTATTGCCATATGAGAAGAAAACAGGGAAGCAGCCAGTCACTGCATCAAAAAAAAAAAAAAAGTGGGGGTGGGGCGGTCTGTTTGTTTGTCTTTACAGTTGGTTTCCTGGTCTTTCCTATCCCTTGGGAAGAGTCTCATTTCTCTGGAGAGTTTATTTGTGTGATCTGGGGATTAGCCAGGGAGCCAGGTGTTGTGCCATTACTAAGATAAATATAAACTCAAAGTGAGCTGAACACGCCCAAGGAATGTTTCATTAAAGAAATGAGCTATCAGCTGCACCTAATCATGCGAGGAGGATTTATTTGGTTTGCAGAGGCGCGGGAAGGTTGTGGGTATGTATTTTAGGAGGTGATGCGTTTGAGTGAGCCATCAGTTTATTTCACTGATAGCAAGAGTTAAAAGTGAAGCGAATGAATATATTCAGAGTCCATCGTATGTGTCTGTGAAATCCTCGGAAAACAAACTGAAAATATGAAAACAAGATTTTATGAGGATTTCATTCAGGGGGTGAGGAGGCAACTCGGTAAGTAAAAGCACTCGCCATGTGCACCTGATTATTTGAGTTTGGATGCCCCAAAACCTAAGTAAAAGCTCTGTTGGGGTGGGGGCTAGAGACAAGAGGATCCCCAGAAACTAGTGGGCCAGCTAGCCCGATGATGCGGCAAGACAGAGACCCTGCCTCACACAAGATGGTAAGGCAAGGACTGACATCAGAAAGGGGTCCTCTCCAGTCCACCCACGCCCACATGCAGAATTTTGTGGCGGGGCGCAGGTTTTACTACAGTGCAGAGCTATCTTAACCGAGTGGTGGTATCAGGAAATCATCCTGTTAGCAACATTAATCTGAGGAGGCATTCAGAGGAAGGCATGGTGGGCTGGGGAGATGGTTCCATCGGATGAAGGCACCTATGGCACAAGCAGTATGACCAGAGTTCTACCCCAGCCCCACACTGGCAGGAGAAGCCCAGCTCTCAAAAGCCGTTCCCTGACCTCTACACAGTCCAGTACACACACACGCACGTCCACACATGCTAAAATTGAATCAGAATGAAAGCCGAGAGAAAGTGGGCAGAGCAGGTCCCCTTGTTCATCCGTTCTCTTGGCAGGTGTGTGTGGAGCGTGCTGGGTTTCTGAAGTGCTCTCCGCTAAGAAGGGAGCATGCCCAGCTGTGAGCAGCCAAGAGCCAGGACTTGTATAGCGCGTATGAGAGTTGTCTGTGGTTAACCTTTTTTGCTAACCACAATCTCCCTTGCAGCCTGCTTAATTTAAGACTACCCTGAAAGCTTTCGGTTCTGTGTTTATGCTAATTTGCCTAGCTATTTGGAGGCACTGCATTTGCAATTAAAATGGTCTATGTAATTGTTAGAAAACGACTCTGTAAGTGAGATGAAAAACAATTTTGTGCTGTTAAAAATACATGAGTGAGAAACGAGACTGAGAGAAAAGGAGAAAAGGGCCAGAGGGAGAAAGAAAGATTAAAATTCTATCAATTCCAACAATCAGGAGGATGAGGCAGGAGGATCATGCACTTGAGATCACCGTTGGCTTGTAATGAGACCCTGTGCCTTAGGGTTTCATTGCTGTGAAGAGACACCATGACCATGGCAACTCTTATAAGGAAACTGTTAAATTGGGGCTGGCTTACAGTTTCAGAGGTTTATCCCATTATCATTATAATGGGAAGCATGGCTGCGTGCAGGCAGACATGGCACTGGAGAAGGAGCTGAGAGTCCTATATCCTGATCTGAAGGCAGCAGGAGACTATGTTTCACACTAGGAGTAGCCTGCGCCTGCCTTCAAATGACACACTTCCCTCAGCAAGGCCACACCTACTTCAAAAAGACCACCCCTCCTAATAACACCATTTCCTATGGCCAAGCATTCAAACACATGAGTCTATGGGGACCATACCTATTCAAACCACCATAGCCTGTCTCTACAGATGTAAACATAAAGCTATAGAGGTTGATTAGCTAGCTTTAATCCCATTATTCAGGAAGCAGAGACAGGTGAATCTCTGAGCTTGAGGCCAACCTACTCTACAGAGTGAGTTCCAGGACAGTCAGGTCTACACAGAAAAACTCTACCTCTAACCTATCACCACTACTACCCAAAAAAGCTGTAGAGGTGGTTAACTAAATTTTAGAAATAGGATAATTCTAGAATTTGTCTTTTAATGTTGGAACTAAGAGAAACCAATAGAAATGTGTGTTGGCTGGTTTTATGTCAACTTGACACAAGCTAAAGTCATCAGGAAGGAGGGAGCCTCAGTTGAGAAAATTCCCACATAAGATAGAACTGTCGGCAAGCCTGTAGGGCGTTTTCTTAATTAGTGATGAGTTCAGGAGGGCCCAGCCAATAGTGGGTGGTTCCATCCCTGGGCTAGTGGTCCTGAGTTCTATAAGAAAGCAGGCTGAGCAAGCCATGAAGAGAAAGCCAGTAGGCAGCATCCCTCCATCAGCTCCTGCCTCCAGGTGCCCGTCCAGATTGAGTTCCTGCCTTGCCACCCCTCAACAGGCTGCGTTTTCATATATGTAAGCCAAATAAGCCCTCTCCTCCCTAAGTTGCTTTTGGTCATGGTGTTCCATCAGAGCAATACTAGCCCTAATTAAGACAAAACACATCAGAGCAAATGCTGAAAAAAAAAAATTAAGTGGTCAGTCATGCCCTGCTTGAAGTGCAGTCCAAGGAGCAGCCCTGGCTGTGTGTCAGGTGCCTCACTGGAGGGCATGCATCACCCGGGGCAGTGCTTGGCACGTGCTTATTTGAAGGGCAGTACTTGGTGGTGCTTGGTGTGTGTCATGCAAGTCACCGCAGAGCTTTGGGCGGCTTAGCTAAGAGAAGCCGCAGCCATATGCATGTACCGCAGCACTGTTCGGGTCTTAAGTTACCGCATCACACGCTGTAAACGGGAAGACCTTGGAGATGTCCCCACTGGCCTTAAATCTCTGAGAACCTGTCCTGCTCAATGCTGGTAAGTTTAATCTGAATCGGCATGAGTGCAAAATCTCAGAAGCCATTAGAACGCACCTGGATGAGGTTATGAACCAGGCCCCACCCACCTGGATTCAGTTTCAGATTGAGTTGTATTGGCCCAGGAAGCACTGTGAATATGACTTAGTAATTACGTTACTGACTAGGAAGTTGCTAAGGACCAGAATTAACGCAAGATTTCGTGTATGTGTACATTTGCATTATGATTCTCTTACGCATTTCAGATCTGGCACTCTCTGGCCTCTATTCATTCTTGGCAGCAATTGATCAGGGCTGTTCCTCTTAAAGGCGTATTTTCTGGAGGTGTTTCCTGGTCTCCACCAGTTCAACTTTACCGCTTCCCACAGACCTTTGGTTTTCACTTCTTCCAGTATCTGCTGTTTACACTGTAGCTCACTGAATCTTGGGGGAGAAAGGGGCCAACACTGGATCACCCAACAGACCAACAAATCATAAATTTTACAGGAATATAAATGGATTTATATTTATATATAAACATAAACATCTGGGCAATCGTGGTGGTTGCTTTTCAAATCCATATGCACACATTGGTATAATGAGCAAAACTCCTGGAACTGCTCTGAATTTTCTTGTGTATGTGTAGACATACATGAGTAGAGAAATACTTGCACACGTGCGCCCATGCATGTGGAGACCAGATGTTGATGTCCAGTGTCTTCCTCAGTCCCTGTCTGTTGTTTTTGAGATGTTTCCCCAATGAACCTGTCTGCTCGAGTGCCTGGCCAGATGGCCTCAGGGGTCTTCCTGTCTTTGCCCTCCCAGTGCTGAGGTCACAGACTCATGCTGCTGTGCCTAGAGCATGTATGGGTTCTCAATACTGAGCTCCTGTCCCTGGGGATCCAGAGACTGAACTCAGGAATCCAGGCTTGGTTGCAGACACCTTTATCTGTTGAACCATCTCCATGGCCCACGCGTCCATAGTTTTTCAGTGCAGATGGCTATATAAATAATTTCCGGAATTCTGTGTTGAGACTCAGGCTAATTTTCAGTTACGTTAGAAGTTGCAAGTGATGTAGCATCCACAACAGAAGCAACACTGAGACCCTTCTCAGAGACACAGTTAAAATTAGTGCTATAGCCAGGGAGGTGTTCTCTTGGTGTGGCGGGAGCACAAAGCACAAGAGGGAAACTAAGGAAGCTAGATCACAGTGTTGGTCGTGCTCACTTGGAGTCAATGCGTACTCACTGTGAGTATGTGTGAGACACACAAGGCCTCACCACAGCCTGGGATCTCAGCCTGCTGACATCACCACCCTGCATGGTGCAACATGCTTCATATGCCTGCTTCAATGTCCAAGCAAGACCAGCTCAAAGCCTCACTAAGACGAAGCAATAATCAACTGCAGATTTATTATACAACAAACTGAATATTAAAGTTTACTCTCAAAATTAAAATGGGGATTATTAAAAGGAATGTAACAATATCTGAATTAATTTCTTACTACAGAAAAGAGGCCCTCAAGGAGGTAGGGACCAGAGAAGATTAAACAGCAGATAAACTGTCAAGAGTGGGAGAGAACTGGCTGTGATGTAACTCAGTAGCTAATACCCACTGCCAGCATATACTTGAGGCCCTGAATTCCATCCCCAGAAACACACACACACACAACAACCGCTTCACTGAATCTTTATTTTTTTCATGTGTATATGTATATGTTTGTGTATGGGTGAGTACATATGTTCAGATGCCTTGGAGACATTGAAGGGGCATTAAAATGTTACAGGTGGTTGTGAGCCACAGAACAGGGTGCTGAGAACTGAGCTCCAGTCCTCTGCAAGAGCAGCAAGCACTCTCAAGTTCTGAGCCGTCTCTCCAGCCCTGGGTTGGCGGCTTCAGATGCACAGGTTCAAGACTGCTCTTGAAAACACTCCTGCTCAATATTGGTAGCATATTCCAATAGTAAATGCTGAACAGTGATCATTAACTATTGGCTAGGGATTGTACAAAAATCATCACATGCGCCATCTATTTTTAGTCCACACAATTACTTTATGAAGCGAGAACTATAATTCCATTCTTACAAATGAAGAAGCTGCAAAAGATTATGTGATACTTATACAAGCTGATAGAATGAATCAGCTCACCCGTGGGACAGGCAATTAAACACCAAACCTACCGGTTCCAGAGTATGAACTCTGACATTCATTCAGAGTATGAATGTCCCCTTAGAACATTCATAATATAGCACACACACACACACACTCACACACAAAACATAATCCATATGTAAAACTATAGGGACAGAAGAAAACGACAACAGTGAAAGATTCTATATGGATTGTGATGGTGGTGACCAAAGACAGCCTCGTTCATGCCGGGCAGGTGCTTATCTCCCTACCCTCCCACCCCCTCAGACCCTGGCCTTTTAAGACAATCTGCTGCATTAGCTTGGGCTGTTCTTAAATGTGAAATCCTGCTGCCTGTACTTCTGCCTCCCGAGGGCTGAGATGGCGGATATGTGCTGCCGCACACAGCTGTAATTTCTCTTAATCTATATATTAGGGTGAGAGTCACATTAAGAAAAATGTCGCATTATAATCCAAACAGAGTCAGGGTAGATGCTACATATTAAACACAAAAAGTGAAATGAAATGACACAAAAATAAAAGTGAAAGGGTGAAAAAAATTAAGTAAAAGAAAAAAGAAAGAAAGAAAGAAAGAAAGAAAGAAAGAAAGAAAGAAAGAAAGAAAGAAAAAAAGATTATGTCTCTGTAAATTGGCTCAGCCAGTAAATGCACCTACCACCAGCATGACGACCGGAGTTTGGTCTCCAGGACAAACATGATAGAAGGAAAGAACTGATTCCCACAAGCAGTCCTCTGATTTCCCCTAGTACACAGTGACACACACACACTAAATCAATGTAGCAAGAAATTATTTAAAACAACATTGTCACCACTACATTAAGATTAGACAACACCAAAATGGAGGCATAAAAATAGTTTTCTAGGGCTGGAGAGATGGTTCAGCTGTTAAGAGCACTGGCTGCAGTTTCAGAAGTCCTGAGTTCATTTCCTGGCAACCACATGAGGCTCACAACCATCTATGATGAGATCTGGTGCTCTCTTCCGGCCTGCATGCAAATAGATCACTCATAGACAAAAATAAGAACATTAAAAATTGTTTTCTAACTTGCAATGTTATACATTGATATACAAATATGCATACTCGCCTATATGTATGTGTATGTAATATATGTAACACACACTGAGACACACGGTTTCCATTTGTTTATTCTTGTGTGTGTACGAGTACCATGGTATACTTGTACAGGTCAGAAGACGGTTCTGTGGGGCTGGCTCTCTCCTCCTCCGGTGGATTCTGGTGGTCATGCTCTGGTTACCAGGTTTCCACCACAGGAGTACTTTCACCTGCTGAGCCATCCTGCCAGCCTTATATATATATTTCCTGTGCCGGGTATCCAACCCAAGGCTAAGCAATTTTTCCCGCTGAGCTGCAGCCCAAGTCCTGTATTATTTAATAACTTATTAAATATAGATTTTTAAATATATATATTTCAGATCTCTGCTCTTAGAGGAACACACTGTTCCTGCAGAGGAACACTCTCTCTGTCTGCAGAGGACACACATACCACAATTTACATACAACATACCACACACATGCACATACAGCACAGCACAGCACACCACATACACATACACACACACACACACACACACACACACACACACACACACAGACACTCACTCATGCACCACATCCCTAAACTCACCCAGAGGAGCAAGGAGTGAAACTTGGGTTTCTGCTCATTCTGCTGAACGTTCATAAATCAAAACAGCTCATATCACCATGACCATTGCCAAGAATGAATGGAATATATTGGTGACTATTGGTAACCTAGGTATATTGACACCTCCTATAACCATAGCGTCTGCAAGATGGAAGCAGGAGGATAAGGAGTTCAAGGCTAGCCTGGGCTACACAGGGAGTTTGAGGCCATCCTAGGCTACATAAGACACTCTCTGAAAAACAAAAACAAAAACAAAAAAAGAGGAAAAGGAAAACAAGCGTCCTTCACAGAAAGTTCTGAAAAACGAAGGGTCATAAAGCAGAATCAAAGGGAAAATAGCACACAAAATGTAGTCCTTGAAACCAGGAAAAGTCAGACAAACAACAGGCTCAGTCATTTTACCTGGAGGAGGAGGACACTCCATCCTGGTTTGGCCAGAGCTGGGAGACTCCCCGACCGACAACTGAGGGCTCTCTATGTTAAAACCAGGAAGTCCTGGGAAAAATGCAGATTCACTCCCTCTGAGAGGAAGATAGAACTCTTTCCGAAGGTAGAAGGGACACAAGTTAGGAATTCTTGAAAGGTTATGAAAGCTAGAAGTATAGCTGTCAACACTTACATAACAGGAGATTTGGGTGAAAGAAATATTTTAAGAATAATAATGAGTAATTTTCCTGAATCAAAGATAGCTGAAAGATCTGAGAAAAGGAGGATTTTAAATTGCCAAGAAAAATGACATGTTTATTTTATTAATTCAAGAGAGATTTCTGAAACCATTCTGGACAAGAAAGAAAAACCCAGGGGGGGGGGGGAATCAAGTTTCTGAGTGGCAACAAAGGCATCACTGGGTACAGGAAAGGCAGGGGGTGAGCTTTTTAAAGTCACAAAAATAAATTTTTCTCAGTCTGGTACGTTAAACTTTCAGATAGGCAAATTTTCAACAACGATACACTTTGGGAAATGGGGGTGGGAGATGCTGCAGAGATGGCTCACTGGTTCAGAATACATGCTGCTCTTTCGGAAGACATGAGTTCCTTTCCCAGAAGCTGTGTTCGACAGCTTAAAACTCCCTGTAACTCGAGCCCAGGACGTCCAATACCCCTTCCATTGGCACCTTCACACATGTGTGCACGCACACAGACACACATGTAAACATAAGTTTAAAAAATCAGGTGTATTAAAGATGCACTTTGTGTGAGGACATCTATCTGCCTGTCTGTCTGTAGATGTATCTCTTTATATATTTTTTTGAGGCAGGTTCTCACTGTGTAGCCATAGCTGGTCTGGAACTCACCACATAGACAAGGCTGGCCTTGAACTCATACAGATCTGCCTGCCTCTGCCTCCTGAGTTCTAGAATTAAAGGTGTGCACCACCGCACTTAGCTATGATGGACAATCTTGATTGTCAACTTGAGTGAATTTAAAATGCCCTGGAAACACAGTTCAGGGTGTGTATAGGTATGTTCCCAAACTGGTTTAATTGAAAAGGCACTGGTTTTAATTGCTCACCAAATGTGAGCAACAGCTTCATTCTTGTCTATTTCCTACTGGGTGTCCTGTGAAACTAACCGATGCAGGCTCCTGATGCCATGACTTTGCTACCATGGTGGACTGAACCTGTAATTGCAAGCCAAAATAAGCCTTTCTTCCTTACGTCATTTCTGCTAGGTAGCAACAAACAAAGGTAATTAATACACTCTAATGCAGAAGGGCTTAGAGCTTTGTCATATTGTAACAGGACCCTCAGACCTTAGCACAACTGACTCCATGATGGAGGTACCATTCAGGACATAAACCTTAGCATGGAGACAGCACCACCTGCCGAAACTAAAACAAAGATCTGATCCATTAAAATCCATAGTTTTAGGAAAGTTTCTCAGTGCACTAACCTTGGTTTTTCACTTCTGTAGTTTCACTTCTGGCTAACTGTTCTTGTTAACTGAAGTATGTCGACCCAGGACATGGTTTTTGTGTTTTTTAAAAGCTCACACTGAGAAAGGTTCAGGGCTACACTGGGATCCTGAACACCCAGTGGAATTGCAGGCCCGCTAATAGACTTTCTGTTGGCTGAACCTTGTATCCAAGCAGTCAGCCCTCTCTGACACGAAGATCTCCCCGAATGCACTCTGGGGAAACTTCTAGTCAGAAGGGAAATAAATGCAGGAGAATGCCAGCAACACACATGGAAACACAGGCTGGAGAGGACAGAGGTTCATGTGTGCTGTTGGGCAGTGGTGTTCAGCCTTCCTAACGCTGTGACCCTTCACTGTTACAGCTCCTCATGCTGTGGTGATCCCCAACCATGAAAGTATTTTTGTTGCCACTTTATAACTGTAATTTGCTACTGTTATGAATTGTAATGTAAACATCTCTGGTTTCCGATGGTCTTAGGAGACCCCCTGTGAAGGGTGGCAACCCAGGATGAGATGTAGAAAACGCACACAGACACACAAAAAAGAAATCAAGTAAATATATATATGTATATGTGTATATATATATGTGTATATATATATATATATATATATATATATATATATATTTAAAGGTGCACTTTGTGTGATGGCATCTATGTATCTAAGTGGTTGAGATAGATATAGTAGATCAAAATGAAACAAGGTAAAGCCAGGAGAGTACTTTAATATGACCAAAAAAATACAGTATTTTTCACCTTGAATCCTAAAAGGAAGAGATAGTTAAGAGTAGAATGGAATCAAACACAATCTACTGCCTAAAGCAAGAGCATGAAATGTTGAGGAAAGAAATAAAAACTAACAAATGTCGCTAGAGGCGGCCGTGGTGGTCAGGAAGAGATACGGGGTAACAGATAGCAGACGTATTGAGTGCGACTGGCGAAACGCTAATAAACAGTATATAACCAACAAACAAGAGTGAAACGTAGACAAGTTTCTGAGAAATACCTTCAACTGAACTTTGGTTTTACCTCACTGACTGCGAACTTATAGCTGTGCCTGAAAAAGACCTTGTAACTCAACGCTCTTTTAGTTTGGCCTCCCACGCTCAGAAATCTGCCTGCCTCTGCCCCTTGAATGCCGGGGTTGAAAGTATATGCTACCATGCCTAGCTTTAAATATTTACATTTAATAAGCTGTATGTGAGAGATAGGTGAGCGAGATGGGCAGTTAGGAATAACCTGGGGGTAGTCAGCCTCACTGTCTGCCACGTCTTGGAGATAAATTTCCACGCCTTTGCTTGACTGACTGGCAGCACTTACCCCTATTAGAACACGTGACCTTCCTGATTTCTTGGTTTTGAACATGGAGCATGAGCACTGTGCGTGCTGTCATTCTGTGAGACACCAACAGGTGCTGCCTGCAGTAGCCCGCCTGAGATTCAGGGCTATCTGTGTTACAAACTGCACCTTTTTACTATACATCACACACTTCCTGCTTTTAGGGGAGCGCAGTGCTTTAATTGCAGAGACATGTTATATTTCTCTACCATTAATCTCCAGCATGTGTGTGAACATCGGATTAGTATACACTAGTTAGTATATACTCTTCACTTTTAGAATGTTTGATCACACAATAACACAAAAGAAAAGAAATTAAAATAAGTAAAAATTTATCTTTGTAAAGTTGCTGAATTTAGTTTTTACAAAAGAAAAAAAAAGTTGTTCATTGATTTTGGCTTGGGTGTAGGATAAAATTTCTAACAATTCCTGAAAGGCCTTTAAACCTACTTTTGCCTTTTTGATGCCTCTCATTATTAGCATTGATCATTATAAAATTAAATCACTGATGAATTCTGAAAGGTGTTGAAGATGTTCTTTGCAGTATCAAATATTCAGCCAAGAGTTAACTCTCTATGAAAAAAAAATAACCATGTCTCATTAATGTACAAATTTTCTTTAGTCTTTAATAAATGGTAAAATTATTTATATCAAAAATTATTTAAAATGAATGTGTGGTTTCAGATTTACAAATCAAAACCTGATTTGTAAATGATTTGTAGACCTGTTTTATATACCTTACTATCTAGTTCAGACAAAAAGTTCTTGGGCAAAAAGGAATCATAAGCTAAGAAAAAATTCTTAAAGACTTACTTATGTATATGGGCATTTTAACTGCATGCACATTTGCTAGGAGAAGGAATTAGATTTCACGGGACTACAGTTATAGACAGTTGTGACCTTCCATGTAAACGCTGGGACTTGAACTCAGGACTTCTGGAAGAGCAGCCAGTCCTCTTGATCACTGAGCCATCTCTTCCACCTTTTCCTAAGCCCAGTTGGTGGTGAGCTGTAACAGCAGGAGCTCCAGGTAAAGCATCCAGGGCTCCGGGTAAAGCATCCAGGACTGGGCTTTCTCCTCTTGCTCAGGCTAAGGCAGCTTTCTCCAGGTTCTGGGTGTGCAGGGGAAATGAACGGACTCCCCTTTTCACTCTGATCTGTGCTGTAGCCCTCTGAGGTCCACGTGGCTCTCCCCTGGCCAGACTCTAAGCTCTGACTTTTGCCCTCTTTCACCTAGGAGCTCGCCAGAGCCCAAAGTTCTAGTTTGCCTGGAACAGAAACATACAAACAAAACAAACAACAAACAAAAAACCAAAACCGCGCTCTCAAGGCAAACTCCATTTCAGGATCCCATGCGGTGTCTTCAGCCTTCGTTCTTTGCTCAGTGCTTTCAGAACTGACTTTTTTTTTTCTTTCAGCATCTGTTTAGCAGTTCGACTGCTCTGATGGCAGGAAGCTTATTAAAATTTTACATTCTGATTCTGTCAAGTACACGTCCTAGACTCCATTTTGCTTCTGGAAGCTTCCATGCATAGTTGCCCACTACCGTTGGGGAAGCTTGCTCAAGGCAGGGGGAACCTGTGCTGGTACTGGCTTCCTTAAGCAGAAGGATCAAATGCAGGAAAACATGGCTTACTCCAGCCATGTTCAAGTTTTGTTTTGTTTTTAGTTTCGTGTGCATTGGTGGTTTTGCCGGCATGTAAGTCTGTCTAAGGCTCCCAGATCCCTGCAGCTGGAGTTCCAGACAGTTGTGAGCTGTCTCCTGGGTGTTGGAATTTGAACTCGGGTCCTCTGGAAGAGCCAGTGCTCTTAAGCATTGAGCCATCTCTCCAGCCTCCGCCCCAACCCCCACTTTCAGTTCCTTAGTCTTAGTTACAATGGACTTTTGTCAAGGGTTCTTTATTGGTTCTGACAGTCACTTTCCTCCGGAGCCTTTAAGGTTCCATGTCAGCTGCCTGGCCACTGGCCAACCCAGTATCACCTGAAAATAATTTCTTTGCATGAGGTTTTTCACATCGCCCAGGTATTAGGAATCACACCACAAATTTGCTTTTGAGGTCTGACTTGTGGTTACAAATTCTCAGGGGAGCGTTTTCCCTCTCTCCATTCATTTCTAATGTTAACACAGACTGGTGTCCTTCGTGCCACCTTTGGGCATTTTGGTGCCTCCTGCTCCCTATAGACTTTAGCCACTTTGCTGCCAATGCTACCCTGTACTTTTCATCCTTAAGTAAATAACCTGAGTACGGGGTGCCCATGCTTGCCAGGTAGGTGTATAACTATGAAATCATTTGGACCAGGAACTACAACCCTATTTAAATCTTTATGTGTTTATCATTTTGTTTTTGAGACAAGGTCTTATCATGGCTTGGATTGGCTTTGAACTTGCTACGTGGCTGAGGCAGGCCTTGAACTCCGGGTGTGTGAGCTCTTGGATTATAGGGATGTGTAACCATACATGGTTTATGCAGGGCTTTGCACAACCTAGGATTTCAAGTGCATGCCACCTTACTTAGCGCATTCTGTGTAGATGCGACTACACTGAAAGAAATGACACCAACTGATGTGAGAACTGGTAATGTCTGAGCCTGCAGTTCCTCCACTGTTTCCATCTTGGCATCTTTGAGCTGCTGTGACCCTGGACTCCTTGATACATACTCAGGAGTCATGTCCTTCATTCCCTGTCACCCTCAGCTCTTAGTTTATGCCCTTTGTATAGCTCTGGCCATTTCTACTCCTGCATGATTTCTGCCCTCAGCATATTGCTAGGGCTGTTCTCGCTGAAAGGAACAGGGGAATCCTGTTTTTCTAAATTTAAAGGAGCTCCCAGACCTCTATCCAGCTACCTAGCTAGCAGGCTAGGTTCTGCCACCCTCTCTATTCTTCTCTTCCAAGAACTTGCTCGCTCCTTCCTTCCTTCCTTCCTTCCTTCCTTCCTTCCTTCCTTCCTTCCTTCCTTCCTTAAATCTCTCTCTTCGAGATGGGGTTTTTCTGTGTGAACTTGGCTGTCCTACACTCCCTTTGTAGTCCAGGCTGGCCTGCCTCTGCCTCCTGAGTGCTGGGATTAAAGACTTCTTTCTTTCTTTTTTCTTTCTCTTTCTTTTTTTCTTTCTCTTTCTTTCTTTCTTTCTTTCTTTCTTTCTTTCTTTCTTTCTTTCTTTCTTTCCTTCTTTCTCTCCTTCCTTCCTTCCTTCCTTCCTTCCTTCCTTCCTTCCTTCCTTCCTTCCTTCCTTCCTTCCTTCCTTCCTTCCTTCAACAGGAGTTTCTCTATATAACTCTGGCTACCCTAGACCTCACTCTGTAGACCAGGCAATCTTCAGAGACCTACCTGCCTCTACTCCTGGGCACTGGGATTAAAAGCATGAGCCACCATCACCACCAGCAGAACTTTCCTCTTATCTTTGTTCCTTTTTACATCACTACCCTTGTATCTTATTCAAATCTATGTCCTCAGTAAAATAGATGGTCAAAAACCAAAAGTACCAGGGCAAGAGGAGTCAAAGGAAAATTCTGGAAGAAAAGCCTTAGAAACACAAGGCATTTATGGGAATGGGATATCTAATTGTAAAGCTCAGCAGGGGCTGCAGCACTAGGCCTGTTGATATGCAACCATTTTCTTTTCTTCTTTCTGGTCTTTCAAGACAGAGTTTCTCTGTGTAGGCTTGGCTGTCCTGGAATTCACTCTGTAAACCAGGCTAGCCTCCAACTCACAGGGAACAGCCTCCCTCTGCCTCCAGAATGCAGGGATTCAAGGCATGCACCACCACTGCCCGGAAAATGACACCATTCTAAGCCTCTGTCTTATTCACCTGCAAAACTTCATCCTTTGTTGTATTAAGCTAATCAGACGGCAGGAAAATTCTGGTGGTTTCCAACTTTTACCATTCTGCAGGGATCAGCTTACCTCTGGACTTTTCGAGTACCTTGGACCAAATCTCTTCTAGTCCATGCAATGTAATTCTCCCAAGACCCATGACAAGGTGGAATCCATTTTCTCCTCGTGTTGAAGCTTGATTCTGACTCTAAGCTGGCTTAAGGACTTTGCCAGCCACATCAACACATGAGTGTGTGATCACGGAGAGCCGTGGGAGGATGCTTCATTCTCCCGAGCTTCATGGCAGAATAAAACCGAATTTACCTTTCTAAACAAAAATAGCATCCTTCTTCAATGAGGAACAATTTACACTCAAAAGGAAAATTCAAATGTCTTCCGAAAATAAGAACAGTTTGGCAACTGTTCCACTGCATTTAGCCTGCAGATTTTGGAACGTGTCGGCTTCTCAGCCTCGGAGTGCTGTACGCCACCTGCGCTGGTTTGATGAGTCTGCGTGCTGGCAGGCTCAGTGCCTTCTAAGGCTTGGGAAGGGCCCTCCCCTCCCTGGCTTCACTGCGGTCTTCCCTTTGTGGGTCTGCAGCCTCATCTTTTCTGGTACCTTTTGGGTTGGATTAGGACCGACTCTATCGGCCTTGTTCTAATTGAACTCCCAGACGTACCTCAGGTCCAGTCAGAATTTTTAATGCACAAAATTTGTTGGCCAGGGTACATGGCTTAGTTGGCAGAGTGCTTGCCTACCATGCACGAAGCCCTGGGTTTGGTCCTGAAACACATGTATTGCCAGCAGTTTGCCTTCTGTCCATTTGTCCTTAACAGTCACTCATACAGTTTTTGTACTTCTAGATTTATTTTAAGCATCTTTTGTAGTTAAAGTATATAACAATTTTAATGTTAACTCCTTTAAGTGTAAGGTTCTATAGAATAAGCGTATTCCTTTTGCTTTGCAGTCCACCACCAGTCACCTTCAGGACCTTTTCACCTCTCCAAACTAAACCTGAATCCGTTACATAACAACTCAGTCCTCACTCTGCTACTCAGTAACCTCAGTTCTGTACGAATCATACAGTGCAGGTTCTTCTACGACTGGTTTACTTCACTTAGCAGATTTTCTTTGCTTCATTATGTTGGAGGTGTACCAGAAGTCCCTTTCTTTTTCAGGGCTGAATAATTTTTTTATTCTATGGTGATACCCCTTTTGCTTGTTTGTTTGTTTGTTTTGAGTCAGGGTCTCTCTGTGTATCCCTTGCTAGCCTGGAACTCACTAAGTAGACTAGGCTAACCTTGAACCCCTAAATGCTGGGATTAAAGGCATATGCCACCTTCCCCTGCTGATTCATTTATTTATTGATTGATAGTCACTTAGGTTACTCACTTCTTCCTCTTTTTTTTTTGTGTTCCTTTTTTTAAAATTTATTTCTTCACAATTTATTCATTATATATCCTGATTGAAGCCCCTCCCTCAACTCTCCCAGTCTTCCTCCCTTCCTCCCCCTTCCTCCCCCTTCCTCCCTCTTCCCCTCATGCCCTTCCCCTAGTCCACTCAAAGGGGAGTTCACTCTTGCCATCTGCCCAGAGCTTAAGTCTCATCAGGACTGCCTGGACCCTTCTTCTCCATGGCCTAGCATGGCAGCATCATCAGGGTACTGACTTCTTCTAACTACTGTTTTTCATTTGTCCAAGTTGCCATTTGTTCCTGCTATGAACAGAGGGTACAGACATCTGTTCAAATCTCTGCTTTCAGTTTTTGAGGGTATACATCTATAAGTACAATTGCTGGACCATGGAGCAGTGAACAATTGTTATTGTTATTTTGAGACAGGGTTTCTCTGTGTAGCCTTAGCTGTCTTGGTACTTGCTTTGTAGACCAGGCTGGCCTTGAACTCACAGAGATCTGCCTGCCTCTGCCTCCCAGAGTGCTGGAATCCAGGTGTGTGCCACTGTGTCTAGCTTTACCAATTATTTTAAATTATTAACTGATGGATTGTGTTACTATGTTCTTAATTTGTGATTATATGTTCTTGCCACACACACATGTGGAAGTCAGGAACCAGTTATCTCCTATCATATGAACTCAGGGGACTGAACTAAGATTGGCAGGACTGGCAGCCAACCAAGCACCTCTAATCACCAACCCATCTTGCTAGCCTCAGTTCTGTCTTTGAAGAATATACTGCTCTCCAGTCAACTTTCTTTCTGACTCCAGCAATCCTTCTTACTGCCTAAAAATTATTGCACTTCTGTCGCTAAACCTAAGTTGTTCCTGAATGCTGAGTCTCAGATCTCCACTTTTCTGAGAACTGTTAGTTCTGAATTAAACAATACTCCAGATGTTTGTATTAGTTAAAAGATAGCTGATATAGACATACACAGCTATATGTATGTATGTATATTCATATGTATATATACACTATATATATCATTCCTTCTGAGATCAGATTATAAGTTGTTTCTTGATTATTGCTATTCTCATATTTCCCCATATCTTGAAGGTATTCTATCCATGTCGTCATTTCCTCTAGCTAGGCTGGAATATCCCACTATAGTAGCCAACAATCATACTTTTTTCAGTTGCACCAGCCACACTCAAGTGCACAAGTCACATGGGGCCTATGCTACTGAACTGTAGTTTATCAGAATTTGAGTTGATGGTCTTTATTTGGGGTGGTGGCCCATCTGATCTGCTGGAGTGATGCTTTTGTGCACTGTGTGTTTAAATGCTGATTTCTGGACCCAGGGAATTTAGTTCAGGCCAGACTTTGGCAATGCCATTTTTATGAAGCATCTCCTGTTTCAGTGTTTTGTAAACACTGTTCTCCCATCACCTTCTGATTGGTTAAATAAAGAGCTGAATCACCAATAGCTGGGTAGAAGAGGAAAAAGTGGAACTTCCAGGCCCAGAGAGGGATGACAGAGTTCACCAGCTGGACAGAGATGAAGAAGTAGGTACCAGGATGAGACTAGGAAGGACAGGTAATGGGCCACATGGCTGGGCTATAGGCCATGCCAGAATTGCCCAGTTAAAAATAACTCAAAATCTGCCTAGTTTAATGCTATACGCTAATAATAAATAACGAATATAATTCTCCATGGCATTATTTAGGAGCTGGGCTGGGCAAAGAAAGCCCTTTTTGATCCAAGGTGGGCCAATTAAATTCCTTCATTCTGTTAAGAATTTAGACCTGGGAAGGGAAGATTTTTAATTGTATCCTCTAAGAGTCTAGGATTATAAAACCAGGGGTTTTTTGTTCTGGTCCTCCCTTGGCTTGGCTGTACTCTTGAACTGGGTTGCACTGAAAAAAAAAAAAAAAAAAAAAAAGACACAAGCCAAGTGGTGGTAATGCAGTTTTTGTTTTGTTTAACTTTTTATTGGCTCTTTGCATTCCACGTCATATACCACAATCCCACTCATCTCCTGCCCCTTGTACCAGCTCTCCATGCTTGCAACCTTCCCCCAAAGAGAAGAAGGAAGTCTCACTGTAGAAGCGGTAGTGTGTCATAGTGTGCCTGTCCCACAGTACACCCTTTTGCTTACGCTTCTTTGCTTGCAAATGTTCATTGCAATGACTCATTGGTCTGGTTTAAGGCCCCTGGCTTCTGCTACACTGTCAATCCCGGACTCTCCCTGGGACTTCTCTCGGATACCCTGCTGTTGTCCTGTGTCATGAAGATTGTGTAGTTTTGGCGCTGTAGGACCTGCCTCTTCATGCACTCCAGCAGTTCATTGATGGGGTAGACGTTGGGGTGGGCTGTAATGGACATTCCGGTTTCTTTAAAAACTCAGTTATCTTATATAAATATGTTTTTGTTTTAATCCCAAGTGTGGGTGGGATTTTAGTTTGGGCTTTAGTTTGTCCACAGCCTCCTGGTGGTCTTTGCCAGCTGGTAACTGCCTGCCTCCTGCAGCACAGAGAGGGTCATGGTCCTAAGACTCTGAGGGATATAAATAGGAGAGCCCGGAAAGAGTAGCATATGGCCTGTGGCAGTTTGGTGAGGCCAGAGGACAGGCGTGGCCCTTTGGAGCAGACAGAGAAAGCAGTGGCTTGGAACAGCTTGCTTGCTGCATTTGCTGTTGACTGAGACTGGTATAGCTCCAAAAGAACCCATGACCCTGAACAGCTGGAGAAGTAAAGAGGTCTGCGCCCCTCTCCCCCCTAACCTTCTCTCTCCTTCCTAGGGTTGGGAGGGAGATGCTTTAAGAAAAGTTTTAAAAATGAGCACAACAGTGGGCCAATTCAAAGCCCTGGATCTGGGCTTAAGAGGTATCTGAGCTAATCAGCCTGCCAGTTCTCCGCACCCACACCATTGGAGCAAACTCTCTTGCCCTGCCCCGGCTGGCCCATCCTATGCCACGGCCAGCATGGAGCAGAGCTAGCTATCCCATTCATGCCCTTGGCCATACCACCAGTGTGCTGCCCAGCAGCTCTCTGGAGTATTGCAGCCGGTGAGGGACAGGACCAGTTCTCCCAGTCTCATGCTATCTTGTGAGGGACAAAGGAGGGGAGGAAGGCTTTTTTTTCCCTAACTGGGTGGCACATGGTTTTAATCCCAGCACTCAGGAGGCAGAAACAGGTCAGTCACACAGTTGAAGGCCAGCCTGGTCTACATACAAAGTGAATTCCAATCTAGCCAGGGCTACACAAAGATACCCTGTCTCAAAAAACAAACAAAAACTGTGCACAGGGAACTCTTTTTATGCTTAAGCTAGCTCACACTGGTGTTTGATATTGAGAATTACAATCTTTACTTGCAGTTTGTACGTAAAAAATGCACGTATATACTGTGGTATGAGTGCTGAGGCTTAACCTTCTGGAGTTGCAGCTGCACACAAACCTAGTAAATGGTTCAGACCCCAAGACTCCAGAATCTTCCTCTAAGTTTTTCCTTCCCCCTTGCTTTATTGTCTCATCTGTAAAGCAAACCACGGCTGCCCCCTTGCCCTCTTCCATCTTCCTGGATGTGGAATCCTCCTTAAATCAGACGGCACATCACATGAACTGGTTTGGCTCAGTGGTTTACACTGCATTTTAATAGCGTGCCCCGTGCAGCAGGGTCACACTTGTTCTGTGTGTGACTGAATAAATATGGCCACTGTGGGATCTCTCTCGACAACCTGGCTGGAGTATGTCTGAATGTGAACCTTAAACCCCAGCATGGCATGATCAGAGACTTTTTGAAGGATCAGCTATGACAAATAAAACCAACTTACCGTGAGCAACAGCAGCTAGAAGGAGAGAGGAACATTCAAGTCTACTAGGTAGGCAAATGCCATCTGTTGTCAAGTAACAGAGTGTGGAAGAGTGGCATGTGCTGGGATGGCAAGGCCTTCACAGCACCGTAAAACGTTAGGATGTAATTAAAAGGCAATGGAAAAGCATTACAGCAAGGGATGTGTGTAAAATAGATCATTTTGGCCACTGCCAAGAAAATGCAAGCTAAGTGACAGCGGCCTGTGAGCACTGGAAGCGGTGGAGACGTTTGCACTTGAGATGGCAGGTGAAAAAAAAAGGGGGGGGGGGGGCTTCCCATCATTTTTTTTTTTTTTTTTTTTACCTCTGAAACAGCCAGCACCAACAGCAAAGCTGTGAATGAAGCAGTTAAAAGACTCTAAAACGTTATGGAGGAACTTGCTTTGTGGTTCACTGGGCTCTGGACATAGCTCTTAGGAAATACTTGCAAGCAGCTCATTTTTCCCCCCGGGTCCTTTTGCGTGAATTCGGAGAGAGCGATGGCAAAGGACTTTCAACAAGGGTGGCGGTGTGCGTGGGAACAGCATCCTCTCCGCCGCCCAACTTCCAAATAAGCACGAAGGCTCTGCAGCAGCAGCAGGTCTCCATCCTAAAATCGGCAAGCACCCTCTGCTCCGAGAACCTGGGGCCCAATTCCTAGAGAATAACCAAGCCCCCCAGGGGTTCTGTTTCTGCGTCCAGACGGGGCGTCCCGGGCTCCTTCCCGCCTCCGAGGTGCTCGAGCCCGGCTCGCGCAGCCAGCATTTCCCGCAGGGCGGCTGCACGCGTGCGGAGCCGGCTTTTGTGTGGACCGTCCGCTCCCCGCCGCCGCGGCTCGCCCGGGCCCACGGCGACGCCGGGGACGCTGAGACCCACCGAAGTTCTCCAAGGCTGTCAGCGCCGCGCCCGGCCCACCGGGGAGCGGCCGGGGAGGCGCTGCGGGCCCCCCTTCGGCCTCGTCCCCCGCACTCCGCGGCTTCTCGCAGGCAGCGCTCGTCCCCGAGACCCGCCACCCGGGGCTCCCCCGCCCGCGCCGCAGCGCTCGCCCCGGGGCCGCGGGCAGCCCGGAGCCGGGTCCCGCTCCCGCCGCAGCGACTCGGGCCGCTCTGGCCCGCGCCGTCTCGATGGTCTGGCGCCGCCGCGGGCCTCGCGCGGTCCGGTCGCCAGGGGGCGCGCTGCCGGGCGCCGCCGACTCCGAGTGCGCGGCCCGACCGCGTCCGCCATATTGGATGCCGCAGCCGCCGCGGTCAGCGCTTCCTCCTGTGTCTTCGCTGCGCGCTGCAGGTTCCCGCGGCCTAGGCGTCAGGGAGGCGACCCAGGAGCCCGTGGGAGGAAGAGAAGGAGGAGGAGGAGGGGGTGGAGAGTGGAGGGGACCGGGGCCTGAGCGTGGAGGCCGCGGCCGAGCGGGGCGGAGAAGCAGAGAAGGCGCCGCGCCAGCCCCTCCCCCGCCGCCGACCCGCCCCGGCGGCCTCCGTGCCGCCCGCTGCGCCCGCCCCGCGGCCATGCCGGGGCCTCGCCGGCGCTGAGGAGCGTCGCCGGCCCGCCGTGCTCCGCGGCCTCCCTTTCTCGGGAACATGGAAT